>NC_053028.1:424639676-424751750 GCF_003073215.2 Triticum urartu | reverse complement strand
CAATCAATGCAATGCACAACATGATGCATGACAACGACATGGCAATATGTTGTTGATTGAGCTAATGCAACTAGCAACACAATTAAATGAAGTTGGTTTGAACCCAAAGTTCAAATTCAAACTCCACATGTGGTTATTTAAATACCATTCATTTGATTTGTCCTAAACAGTGGCCTTAAGTTGTTCTAACATGCATGAAAATGGTACAGATGGATTCCTTGAATTTTTCTGATAATTTTTCATATATAATTTATTTCATTTGGAGTTACGGTTGAATTTCTATGATTTTTAGAAGTTTTGGGCATTTTCTGGAATTTCTGAATTTTTTTAAATCCAAAAAATGATTAACTGCGTCAGCATTGCGTCATGCTGGCGTCAGCAGGTCAATAGGGCTGTCCAGGTCAAACCTGACGGCTGGGCCCCACTAGTCAGTCTCACAGTTAACTATTTGGGTTAACTAGACTAACTAAACAACACTGGGCCCACTGGTTAGTGACTAACTAAACTAACTTAATTAAGTTTAGCTCTAACCAACTGGGTTAGCCAGGCGAGGCCCGCATGTCAGTGACTCCAGGGTCAAACAGAGGTCAACCTCGGGTCAAACCCGATGCTAACTGGGCTTTGACCCACTGCGGGGCCCGCTGTTAGTGACTAGGTGAGGTCCAGCTGGCGGGGATTAGCACTAATGCCCCCGCCACGTCGGCTGTCACCGGAGTTGGCCGGCGGCGACCAAACCCGCGGAGGCAACACGTCAGACTTGCGCTAAAGGCGACGGGGGCGGTGGCTAAGGGCATCGGGGCGTAGCCCGGACTTGCCCGCATCCAGGGAGGTAGGTGGGTGGCCGTGGGGCGCCGGAGCTCGCCGGAACGGAGCTCGCGGCAGCGGCCGGAGCTCGGGTGTGCTCGGGTTCGGCACTGGGATGCACAACAGGGGCGTGGAGAGGGCTACGGCCTCCTAGGAGTGTGGCAAACGCGGTGACGCGCTCGGTTTTGAGCCCGCGTGGCTGTGGCCACGTCGACAGCGTCGCCGGCGGAGCAGAGTGCTCGGGCTCGGTGGAGATGGCGGCTAGGGGGCGCAACCGAGGCGTAGAGGAGGGGGGTTAGGGGCAGGGGCTCACGGTGGATGCAGAGGTGGCCTCGGCGTGCTCGGGGAAGCACCGGAGCGAGCAGGGCAGCGAGAGGCATCTCCGGTGGCCGGCGACGAAGACGATGAAGATGGCGTTGATGCAAGGCCTCCGGCGAGGCGTGGCCGGACGGAGAGGACGAGGGAGGCGTGGCGATGCTCGTGGACATGTCGGGGAGGCGAGGGGAGCACGGAGGCCACGTCTACAGCGTACGGCGGCGACGAGCTCCGCTCGGCTTCGGGAGAGCGAGGGGAGGGGAGAGAGCTGCGAGGAGGGAGGAGGTGCAGAGGGTCGAGGGAGGGTGCGTGGCGCCCTCGGGTGGATCCAGCGGCGTGCAGGCAAGCAGGAGGTGGCCGGCGCGTGCGCGCGTGCGTCGGGCACACGCCCTCCTGCCTACTGGCAGGAGGTTGAAGACGGTGGCGGTTGCGGTGGGCTGGGCTGCTGCTGGGCTGCACAGTGTTGGGCTACGGATTGGCTGCCAGGTAAGTTAGGTGGGTTTCCTTCCTATTCTATTTTTCTTCTGTTTTCTATTTTTCTGCTACTGTTTTGGCTTTAGTAAAAAATACTAAAGCATTTTGTAAAATGCTGGAATAATTTGTGGACACTCTCTAGATTATTCTAGTGGCCCACATTTAATTTCAGCATTATGTGAGCATTTAATTTATTTATAGTATTTAAATGCCCAAAGTCAAATACAATATGAATTAATTCAAAAATCCAGGAATGACCTAGAAATATGTTCATCATTTTTGGCAGAGGTTTTCACCCTTATCAGAAATCATGAACATTTTCAAAGGGCATTTTTGGGTTCATTGAAAATGACTTTAGTTGAGCCTATTTGAAATCCATCTGGTGCTAGGGTTTGAACATCCCCATTTCAAGTTTCTGAGAAAAAGTAAACATGATGCATGGAGGTTATGCAAGGATAGGTAAGACTAAGCTAGGGCTGTGACAGCTCACCCCCACTAAACAAGAATCTCGTCCCGAGATTCAGGTCGTGAGGTAAGAAGACACAGGGGACACACGACCAACACAATCTTCATGATCCAGGTTGCACTTCATAAGATTGTTGATTCGATCACCATTATTGTCTCGAAGTCTTGCTCCAGGAACTCCTACCGACATGATAACGAGAGGGAAAGAAACTCTAGAAGGATCGATCTTCTCGAAGATCGAGCAACTCAGGATCAACTCATGGAGTGAGACATAGGAACATCTCTCCAATTGGGACACAAAGTTCACATCAGGGTGATGGAAATCAGACGATGAGGATTCAAGTTGGTAGGTAGTAATTCCACACTTGAGTAAGGTGGTGCAAGGTTTCAAGGTTGCGAGGAGATAATTGTCATGAACCCATAACAGGGCACCTTGGAGAAGGTGACTCGTTGAACTGTTCCCTTAAGTGGCAAAAAGAATTACTTTTGATCCATAAATCATTGAAACTCTTCATACCAGCTTAAGGCAATTTACAATTGATCGTTTGAGATAGCTCGAAGAGACGGCATACTCGGACTAGGATGGATGATGTGGACTACCTTGTTGAAGACAACGCAAGGGATGATTTTTCTTACGCGTGCTCTCAAGAACTTGAGCATTTCCATATTCATCAAGGTTCTACCAACATCCATGGCAAGGATCCTGGCAACACGACATACCACCATGATGACTAGTGATGGATGATGTGGATACAAAGGAAGATAACACCTTCTCAGATCTTCCCTTAGCGAGGCTAAGGGAATAGAATCTGGACGATCGACCGAGAGACATTTAACACTCCGCTTCTAATGTTCTCCTTGATGTGCTAGCATAATCCATTTATAGATATGGTTTGATATCTAGAACATCAAGTAAAAGGTCGGACTTCGGAAGCTCAAGAACCCATAAGGAATAACTACGGAGGCAGATCCTGCGAGATCCTTATGGGGAGGTGACCAACTTCTTCAACCAAGATACTACCATAATAGGCCTTCCGGCTAGGTGTGTTGGCCACGACATCCACGTTACTGGTTACAGAGAGACCAACATTATAGTTCTTGGAGTATGTTCCAACCATCATATCTGCCTGAGATTCAGATCTGGTTGGTGTTAGGATATTCCAGACCCATCCAGTCTAGAAAGAAAATGAGAGTTTGCAACACAATTTGATGAGATGACGTTGCGAGATTCTCGGGGAATGAACTGCGATAGCAAGCTCCAAAACATGAGCTGGTTCTGCTATAAACCTGTGAACATGCTATCCAAGATGAGCATGACCACGTAGTAGTCTTATAGTAAAGCGCTATCGAGTTCAGGTGGGGAACCATCATCAAGGATTTCGAAGTCTTTACGCAAGTCCATGGATTAGATCCCAAGCATAGACTCCTTTTCCTTGAACAAGTCAATCAGTGGCTTGGTGTGGTAGGAACACATATGGAGTGGAGGTAATCAATCTACCAAACCATAGAATACTTCGCACATATGCATGACTGATTTGAGATGATTCCAAGGGAAAACAAAACAATCTTTCTCAAACTCACGGCGGCAACTTGCACCAAGTGCACATGAATTCGAGGAAGTCACTTCTTCCATCCAACATATGCTTCATGAACGGGACACAAAGGCATTGCTTACAAGTTTTCAACACTAGGTTGATGTTCAACATGAATCATGGGGGAGACAAAATGTTGCTGATGGGCTCAACAACAACTCATCGGAATTTCTATATCACCGGACTTCCACCATCATGTGAACACGGTGATAGCATTGGTCAGACCAAAAGATGTAATGGTGTATGCTCGAGGAATCAACCACAAGTAAGACAACATTACGAATATCGTTGGTTTTAACTTGATTTGACGATAGACCATACTCAAATCAGGGTTTGGACAAGACAATAGGTTCAACAACTGATCACGGGGATCAGTCGATGAAGATATCATCTATCTTCAACACACACACACACACACCACTAGGATATCCCTTAACATGAACTAAGTCAGACAAGCTTCCATCTTCCAACTCTCCAAGTTGTTGTTTAGCTCAACCAACTAGCTCAGAGATATCCAACACAGATTCTTGGAGAAGGGGTAATTTATAAGAAAACCAACTTGATCACGAACTCAACATAGCGGTCAGGTGACAGCCAGGTAATACTTCCGAGAAGATCTTCGGAAAATCATGAACCACCAATATGTTACTAAGCTCAAGAACAATCTTGCTTTTCAGGGCAAGACGATATGATCAAAAGAGCAAGGGTTTGGCAAAATCCTAACCCATTGATCAAAGAGTGCACCAGGAAATAAGGACTAGGTAGCACGTTCAACCTTAGGGTGATGATTCAATAATCAGCACACTAAGAATGATATTAATGTCCATTAACTACCAAGCAAAGGGTTGCTAGGAGTATTGATTTCACACCTCACGATTCACTTGTCGGTATTCCGGTTGCGACAGCACGACGCCGAGGAATGAATAATGATGGCGAGAAGAATCAGTATGTCAAGAATTCATAAGGGAGGGTGCAATTCCTATGATATTCCTGGCATAAAGAGGGCATACTTAAGGGTTGAACAGAATCAAAAGCTGGATTGGCACTTTGATCTGCGGAATACAACTGCTTTGACCCAATCCTGGATATGGATGAGGTACTGGAGTTTGTTTCTCCTAGTCATTCCGGAATGGAATGGCTTGATGGATCACATGAATAATAGGCACCGATGAACGAATGCTCACATACTCTTGACTATCAATTGATAGATGAAGGTCGGAATATAACAGAAGGGGAACAACTCAAAGGAACACATAATTTTCTGAGTTATGGATGCATGGATTAGCATGTTATTTCTTCCGGATAACCCATGCAGAAATGTTGAACTGGCGGAGTCACAATATAGAATGGAGAACTCATCAGGAGCACTCTGTCGTGACCTTTTGGTTCAAAAGAACTCCTGCCAAGAATGGTCCATGATAATTGGAAGAAGGATGTACCACGAACCTCGAGGACTATCGCAAAGGTTACTAATATCCTAAAGGAACTAGCAACACTATCAACATGAGATAAGTAGGGTGAATCTCGGGTTCAAGAACCCATGAATAGAATACCTACCACTACATGGCATCACGGAATGCTTTCGAGAATGGTGGCCAGAATCATCACACCGAAACACAAAACATGGCTAGATTACTAGGTGACTCCCTAAAACACCTAGGGTCATAATAATAGCTCCAACATATATGTCGAGACAACAGAGTACCTCAACTCACCGATTAGTGTGATTAATCTGGCCCAAATGGACATCAGGAACAGGAGGAAGGGGTTTGCAAATGCATCAGACTATTTAGAAACCTGGACTAACTCGGACAGCATAACAGCTGTAAATGCTCAAAATGATTTGAGACATCCTGCGAAAATGGTGGCATAACCACTCAACATCACAATATCAAGGTTCTGAGACCAATTATGAACATATGGAAGTAGTAGGAACTGAACTGAGGCTTGAAACTATCAATTCTATAAGTCTATGGATTAGTAACACGTCATCCTAATAGATAGATGAGAAGGCCTAGTTCTTAATTCCCGTAGAAAAGAAGAGGTTGACTCAGATCAGAAGGCATAGGGTAAAGGAGTAAACAGAGCCTTAAGTTCCCTTCCACGATCAATTCCCTTACATAACTAAAGCATTTCTAGACTCGACTTCGACCAGTTTGGCTTGGTAATCCTACAGGCAGTCAGGCTCTGATACCAAAGCTGTCGGGACCCCGATTCCAAGTCACATCGATCTAGCCGGTAACACCTCATATCACTTTGTGGCCTCACGCACGGTATTCCCATGGGTGTCGCCTTACCATGGCCCGGGACCGTTTGCGCCTTTTGGCTCACGTATATGATAGTGTCGCTAGCATCCATATGACAGAGAACCCGAGCCGACATGGCTAGTCGTGAACCCAAAGCGGCACTAACCTATGGGGACAGGCATACATGAATCACATCAAGCATGTCGGTCAGCAGCGTATGAATTCGGGCTATAGCACTAGGCTAACAGGACTCCGGGAACCCGGGCTGTAGCAGCTAGGCAGGACTCCGGATGTCACCGCGTGACATTTCCCCGAAGGGACAGACACAGGAACAAAGTGAAACACATGCCGGCCAGTCAAGTGTCAGTGTCCTGAGCAGTAGTGCTGGGCTAGCAGGACTCCGGTGAACCAGGCTGTAGCGGACTACTATGGCTCATGGAAGCACTAGACTACACTTCCCCATAAGAGAGGCTGCCAAGGATAAACAACTAGATTGTCGGATCCCACACATACCAAGCATTTTAATCATACACACAATATGCTCGATATGTGTAAATACAACATGGCATCACAACATAACTCTACAACTCAAGTATTTATTCCTTAGGCTCCGAGGAGCGAGATATTACAAACATGGGTCTCATGACCCAACAATCACAGCATATAAATCAAGCACATGCGGAAGCTTAACATGTATGAGTACAGACATCTACAAATGGAAAAAGGCTAAGAAGCCCGACTATCTACCAGATCCTGCCGAGGCACAAAATCGTAGCTGAGTATCAAGCTAAAGTCGAAAGTCCACGCGGAACTACTTAGCGAGACTGAAGTCTCTCTCTACAAAACAGAAATTAGCAAACGTGAGTACAAAGGTACTCAGCAAGACTACATCAGAACTAAGCTACATATGCATCGGTATCAACAAGGGGGGTGGTGGAGTTTAACTGCAGCAGCCAGCTTTGACTCAGTGGCTAACCTGAACTACAACTGCAAGCAACTCTTTTGAGTGGCGCACATGAGTCCACATATCACCATTCAATACACCACTATGGATCCGCTCTCGTCTCCCTACGAGAAGGCCATCCATAGCACTCACACTTATCTTGCGAGTTTTAGAGTATCCACTTTCACTTGTCTATGAACTATGCAAGGGGTCCAAGTTTCCATATCCGAGGATCCGGCTATTCGAATAGATAATGATAACCCTGCAGGGTGTACTCGTACTTCTTCACACACGCTCCCACCACTTACCACCATATACACGTCATGTATCTCGCCAACCTTCAAGCGGAAGCCTGGCGAGGGTGTCGGCCACGGCCTACCTAAACACTTAAATCTCTAGTCCAGGTTTATCGCCTATCCAGGTTCCATCCGCAGGGAGTCCGGCCGAGGTTTCCACATACGGCCCCGAACGATGTGAACAGGGTTCCCGAGACACCAAACGGGCGCCCGGTATACCGTGCCATGGTGTATCTACCGCAACATAGCCCACCCCTAGGGTCAGCGCTACGCACGGCCGCCAACACATAACCTACAAACACCAGAAACTAGTTGCAACTCCTGGACAGAGTACTAGGGTGATTAAGAAGCCGAGAGGGTCAATTAAGGATCCCAATGAGTGGTAGTAGCTGTTCATGGATCACAGACACAGAACTCAGTTCCTGAGGACGGCTGCAATGAGACAACCCACCATGTACTCCTACATGGCCTCTCACCGCTACCTTTGCCAAAAATGTATTCACACACTTAGCTCACACACGGTAGGACATGTTCACACACCTCCGATTCATTCCCGATGAATCAGACCTGACGCAACTCTATGCAATAGCAGGCATGAAAAACAAGCATGAATGAGTAGGCACATCAGGGCTCAAACAACTCCTACTCATGCTAGTGGGTTTCATCTATTTACTGTGGCAATGACATGTCATGCAGAGGATAAGGGGTTCAACTACCGCAACAAGTAACAGATGAATCGTTGTTGTCCTAATGCAGTAAAAGAGAGCGGGAGCGAGAGAGTGGGGTTGTATCGGAATGAACAAGGGGGTTTTGCTTGCCTGGCACTTCTGAAGATATCATTGGGTCTTCATCAGTGTCAACGATCACAGCATCGGTACAACGTCTATTGAGAGGGAACAACCACCGGCAACAAAGAAGGAACACAATCAATGCAATGCACAACATGATGCATGACAACGACATGGCAATATGTTGTTGATTGAGCTAATGCAAATAGCAACACAATTAAATGAAGTTGGTTTGAACCCAAAGTTCAAATTCAAACTCCACATGTGGTTATTTAAATACCATTCATTTGATTTGTCCTAAACAGTGGCCTTAAGTTGTTCTAACATGCATGAAAATGGTACAGATGTATTCCTTGAATTTTTCTGATAATTTTTCATATATAATTTATTTCATTTGGAGGTACGGTTGAATTTCTATGATTTTCAGAAGTTTTGGGCATTTTCTGGAATTTCTGAATTATTTTAAATCTAGAAAATGATTAACTGCGTCAGCATTGCATCATGCTGGCGTCAGCAGGTCAACAGGGCTGTCCAGGTCAAACCTGACGGCTGGGCCCCACTAGTCAGTCTCAAAGTTAACTATTTGGGTTAACTAGACTAACTAAACAACACTGGGCCCACTGGTCAGTGACTAACTAAACTAACTTAATTAAGTTTAGCTCTAACTAACTGGGTTAGCCGGGCGAGGCTCGCATGTCAGTGACTCTAGGGTCAAACAGAGGTCAACCTCGGGTCAAACCCGATGCTAACTGGGCTTTGACCCACTGCAGGGCCCGCTGTCAATGACTAGGTGAGGTCCAGCTGGCGGGGATTAGCACTAATGCCCCCGCCACGTCGGCTGTCGCCGGAGTTGGCCGACGGCGACCAAACCCGCGGCGGCAACGCGCCGGACTTGCGCTAAAGGCGACGGGGCGGTGGCTAAGGGCATCGGGGCGTAGCCCGGACTTGCCCGCATCCAGGGAGGTAGGTGGGTGGCCGTGGGGCGCCGGAGCTCACCGGAACGGAGCACGCGGCAGCAGCCGGAGCTCAGTGTGCTCGGGTTCGGCGCTGGGATGCACAACAGGGGCGTGGAGAGGGCTACGGCTTCCTAGGAGTGTGGCAAACGCGGTGACGCGCTCGGTTTCGAGCCCGCGTGGCTGTGGCCACGTCGACAGCGTCGCCGGCGGAGCAGAGTGCTCGGGCTCGATGGAGATGGTGGCTAGGGGGCGCAACCGAGGCGTAGAGGAGGGGGGGTTAGGGGCAGGGGCTCACGGTGGATGCAGAGGTGGCCTCGGCGTGCTCGGGGAAGCACCGGAGCGAGCAGGGCGTCGAGAGGCATCTCCGGTGGCCGGCAACGAAGACGATGAAGATGGCGTCGATGCAAGGCCTCCGGCGAGGCATGGCCGGACGGAGAGGACGAGGGAGGCGTGGCGATGCTCGTGGACACGTCGGGGAGGCGAGGGGAGCTTGGAGGCCGCGTCTATGGCGTACGGCGGCAACGAGCTCCGCTCGGCTTCGGGAGAGCGAGGGGAGGGGAGAGAGCTGCGAGGAGGGAGGAGGTGAAGAGGGTCGAGGGAGGGTGTGTGGCGCCCTCGGGTGGATCCAGCGGCATGCAGGCAAGCAGGAGGTGGCCGGCGCGTGCGCGCGCGCGTCGGGCACACGCCCTCCTGCCTACTGGCAGGAAGTTGAAGACGGTGGCGGCTGCGGTGGGCTGGGCTGCTAGTGGGCTGCACAGTGTTGGGCTACGGATGGGCTGCCAGGTAAGTTAGGTGGGTTTCCTTCCTATTCTATTTTTCTTCTGTTTTCTATTTTTCTGCTACTGTTTTGGCTTTAGTAAAAATACTAAAGCATTTTGTAAGATGCTGGAATAATTTGTGGACACTCTCTAGATTATTCTAGTCGCCCACATTTAATTTCAGCATTATCTGAGCATTTAATTTATTTATAGTATTTAAAAGCCCAAAGTCAAATACAATATGAATTAATTCAAAAATCCAGGAATGACCCAGAAATATGTTCATCATTTTTGGCAGAGGTTTTCACCCTTATCAGAAATCATGAACATTTTCAAAGGGCATTTTTGGGTTCATTGAAAATGACTTTAGTTGAGCCTATTTGAAATCCATGTGGTGCTAGGGTTTGAACATCCCCATTTCAAGTTTCTGAGAAAAAGTAAACATGATGCATGGAGGTTATGCGAGGATAGGCAAGACTAAGCTAGGGCTGTGACATCCAGCTAGCTCTTGTCCTCTTTGAGCCCAAGAGGTACGATGAGTTCTACAACATGGCAATGAAGCAAGAGACTGCTCAACTAAGGTGCGATGCTTCCAAGAAGCGAGTCAGAGATGCTACTCCTTCTTCCTCAACTCAAGTGGCTAAGCAGCAAAAGTATTGGCTTCCTCCTCCTCCGTTCCGTCAGCCTTATCAGCAGAAGAGCAAAGGTGGCAGTGGATCTTCCCACCCACCCAACCCTGGCTTTCAAAACAAGACTTCGTCTCAATCTCCAAGATAGAGTGCTCCGTATCACCGTCCACTCTCGGAGGTCACGTGCAACAAGTGCCAACAGAAGGGTCACTATGCCAACAAATGCTTCAATCAGAGGTGTCTCCCTCCTCCTCCTGTGAGATCGGCAAGTACAGCTGTGGTCAAGCATAACCCCAAGCACGCCAAGGTCAACTTGATGAATGCAGCTCAGGCAGAGGACTTGTCAGATGTCATGATGGGTAACCTTCCTGTTAACGATGTTCCTGCAAAAGTTCTTTTTGACACTGGTGCATCGCATTGCTTCATTTCAAAACCTTTTGCATCAAAGTATGAGTGCGATTATCAGTATTTGCAAAGATCTTTGCAAATCGTGTCACCGGGCAAGCAAATGACAGCTAATATCTGCGTCCCGGATGTTACTATCACATTGGGCGACTACAAATTTCTAGCTTCTCCTATTGTTCTGGGCGACTCGGATATCTATCTTATTCTTGGAATGGATTGGCTTTCTAAGCACAAGGCTCATCTTGATTGTGCTGCCAGGCAGATTCAATTGACTCATTCGTTTGAGGATGTAATTATCTTTGCTGCTCGTGATGATACCATCCGTCTGTTTTCACTCAATGAGAAGGGTGAACTGGATGCCATCTCTCAAATTCCAGTCGTTTGCGAATATCAAGATGTCTTTCCAGAAGAGCTTCCAGGAATGCCTCCGCACCGGCCAGTTGAATTCGTCATCAATCTTGAGCCTGGCACGAAACCTGTTTGCAAACGTCCTTACAAGCTTGGACCTGAAGAGTTGAAGGAGCTGAAGAAGCAACTCGATATTCAAGAGCGAATGGGTCTCATCCGACCTAGTTCTTCTCCGTGGGGTTGTGGAGTTCTTTTTGTGAAGAATAAGGATGGAACGGGCCGACTTTGTGTCGACTACCGTCCATTGAACAAGAAGACTATAAAGAACAAGTACCCACTTCCCAACATCAACGAGCTGTTTGAACAACTCAAAGGTGCTCAAGTATTCTCCAAGCTTGATCTCCGTATGGGCTATCACCAGATTCGAATCCATGAGCAAGATATTCCCAAGACGGCTTTCAGAACAAGCTATGGTTCATATGAATACACTATCATGTCTTTTGGCCTCGTCAACGCTCCGCCGACTTTCTCTCGCATGATGAACTTCATCTTCAACCCCTACACAAATGACTTCGTCTTGGTCTACCTGGATGACATTCTGGTCTTTTTGAAGAACAAGGAAGATCATGCCAAGCACTTGCGTTTGGTGCTCGATAAGCTCAGAGAACATCAGTTCTACGCCAAGTTCTCAAAGTGCGAGTTTTGGCTCGATGAGGTTCTCTATCTTGGGCATATCATCTCTGCCAAGGGCATAGCGGTGAATCCTGAGAAGGTGTCTGCAATTGTGAATTGGGAACCACCTCAGAACGCGAAGCAACTCCACAGCTTCCTTGGTCTCGCAAGCTACTGTCAAAGGTTCGTTGAGAACTTTTCAAAGATCGCGAAGCCTCTTTCAAACCTTCTCCAGAAGCACGTCAAGTACGTTTGGTCTCCTGAATGTGACATCGCTTTCAACACCCTGAAAGAGAAATTAGTCACTACTCCAGTTATGACTCCTCCTGATGAATCCAAACCGTTCGAGGTCTTCTGTGATGCCTCTCTTCAAGGTCTTGGTGCAATGTTGATGCAAGAGAAGAAAGTTGTGGCTTATACCTCTCGCCAGTTGAAGCCCAACGAGAAGAACTACCCCACTCATGACCTCGAGTTGGCGGCAGTTGTGCATGCTCTTTTGACTTGGAGACATCTCTTATTGGGAAGAAAAGTGGACATCTTCACTAACCACAAGAGTCTCAAGTACATATTCACTCAGCCTAATCTCAACCTCAGGCAGACTCGTTGGGTCGAAATGATTCAAGAGTATAATCCGAGCATCGAATATACTCCAGGCAAGGCCAATGTGCTTGCTGACGCATTGAGCAGGAAGGCTTACTGCAACAGTCTGATTCTCAAGCCCTACCAACCCGAGCTTTGTGAAGCTTTCCGCAAACTCAATCTGCAAGTTGTTCCTCAAGGTTTCCTCGCCAACCTTCAAGTCTCTCCTACTTTGGAAGATCAGATTCCCGAGGCTCAACTTCTTGATGCTATGGTGAAAAAGGTGAAGATTGGGATTGCCAAGAGTCATCCCAAGTACAAGTGCTATCGCCTTGATGACAAGGATACTCTCTTCTTCGAGGATCGCATTGTTGTGCCTAAAGGCGACCTTCGTAAAATCATTATGAACGAGGCTCACAATTCACTCCTCTCTATCCACCCTAGGAGTATGAAGATGTACCAGGACCTCAAGCAGGCTTATTGGTGGACTCGAATGAAGCGCGAGATTGCTCAGTTTGTGAATGAATGTGATGTCTGCAGAAGAGTGAAGGCAGAACACCAACGACCAGCTGGTCTCCTCCAACCTCTTGCCATTCCAGAATGGAAGTTTGACCACATTGAGATGGACTTCGTGACTGGGTTTCCAAAGTCCAACCGTGGCAATGATGCTATATTCGTTGTCATCGACAAACTCACTAAAGTGGCTCACTTTTTGCCTATCAAAGAGTCTATCACTGCAGCTCAATTGGTGGAGCTTTATACCTCTCGGATTGTCTCTCTGCACGGCATTCCGCAGTTGATCTATTCAGACCGTGGCAGCATCTTTACCTCCAAGTTTTGGGATTCTTTTCAGAAGTCCATGGGCACCAACATCCATTTCAGCACAACTTTTCATCCTCAAACTAGCGGTCAAGTCAAGCGTGTCAATCAGATTCTTGAAGATATGCTCAGGGCTTGCGTTATCTCTTTCGGTATGAAGTGGGAAGATTTTCTTCCATATGCCAAGTTTTCCTACAACAACAGCTTTCAAGCGAGTTCAGGCAAGGCCCCATTTGAAATTCTTTATGGCAGGAAGTGTCGTACTCCTCTTAACTAGTCAGAGACCGGTGAACGTCAACTTCTTGGAAATGACTTGATCACAGAGGCAGAGGAGATGTGCAAAGTCATTCATGATAATCTCAAAGCAGCGCAATCACACCAGAAGAGCTACTATGATAGTAAGCATCGTGATTTGGCTTTCGAGATCGGAGACCAAGTTTACCTCCGCGTCTCTCCAATGAAAGGTACTCCTTGCTCCGGTATCAAAGGGAAGCTTACCCCTAGATACGTGGGTCCTTTCAAGATCGTCAGCAAGAGAGGCGATCTCGCCTATCAACTCGAGCTTCCTTCAAACTTTGCAAACGTGCACGACGTGTTCCATGTTTCTCAGCTCCGCAAGTGCTTCAAGACCCCTGACCGCACCATCAATTTCGAAGACATTGATCTCCAAGAAGACCTCTCTTATCGTGAGCACCCAGTTGCTATTCTTGAAGAAACTGAGCGCAAGAATCGCAATAAGTCAATCAAATTCCTCAAAGTCAAGTGGTCACACCATTCCGACCGTGAAGCTACCTGGGAACACGAGGATCACCTCCATTCTGAGTACCCAACGCTTTTCTAGTCCTTGATCTCGGGACGAGATCCTTTCGTAGTGGTGGAGTGTTGTAACACCCCGGATGTAATTTACCTTATATGTATCCCAACTCTTGTCGTTTCCGGCACTAAGTTATTTTATTTCCTCGGGTTCGGGTTTTTGTCTTTGTGTGTTGTTGCCTTTGTCATGCATCTCATATCATGTCATCATGTGCATTGCATTTGCTTACGTGTTCGTCTCATGCATCCGAGCATTTTCCCCGTTGTCCGTTTTGCATTCCGGCGCTCCTATCTCCTCCGGTGCCCCTCTCTACCTCTTTTCGTGTGTGGGGGTTAAACATTTCCAGATTGGACCGAGACTTGCCAAGCGGCCTTGGTTCACTACCGGTAGACCGCCTGTCAAGTTTCGTGCTATTTGGACTTTGTTTGATACTCCAACGGTTTACCGAGGGACCGAGAAGGCCTCGTTTGTGTTGCAGCCCAACACCCTTCCACCTTGGCCCAAAACCCACCTAAACCCCTTCCATCGTCTAGAGCGTTCGATCACGATTGCATGGCCAAAAACCGCACCTCATTTGGAGCTCCCTAGCTCCATCTATGCCTATAAATAGACCCCCTCACAAAATTCCCGGATCCCCTCCTTCCAAACCCTAGCCTTCTACCTCGCGCGCCGTCGGACATGTCCGAAGTCCGCCGGACAGAGCGCCGCCGCCAGTCGTAGCACGCCATGTGGCAGGCGCCGCCACCTCGCACCCGCGGCCCGCCGAGCCCGCTCGGGGCCCCCGCGGCCCAGATCCCTTGCGCTGTCGCCCGAGCTTCTTCTTCCTCTCACGCCGTCCGGGTCGTCCCTTGCGCCACCGCCCACCGTCTCGTCGCCGGTCCTCCCCGATGCCAGCGACCACCGACGACTCCGCGCCGGCGACCGCCGATGACGCCGCGCCCCACATCGCCCGAGGTCGCCGCCGCCATCACCGCCCTCCTCCGAGTCTGGCGACTCCCTCGCCGTCCGCCGCCTCGACCCCGGATCTACCTCCGCATCCCCTGCGACAGCCCGGCTGGTGAACCTCGTTGTGCGTGCCACCGCGACCCGGATCTGGATCGGGAGCTACAGTAAACCCTAGATCCTAGGTTGACTTTCCCCCTCTCTCCTTATTTTTTTGCAATATTCATCATGTCGTATCTCCGCATCCGTAGCTCCGATTTGCGCGTGTAGCATATCAAAGTGTTCGTCTCAATGAGTACATCATTTCGTCTTACTGCATCATTTTCATTTGAGCTCATCTTGATGCCCGAAATGCTGTTGGAAGAGGGCTATGTGATAAACTTGGCAGATCTGTTTCATCAAATAGATATTTGTCATTTTTGCCATGATTAATGTGTGCATGATATGCTCCTGAGCTCTACATGAGTTTTGTTATATGCCATGCCATATTTACAGAGGTGCTTACCATGTATTTTTGTGATATGTGTGGTGACTAGCACAAGCTTGCAAAGTAGTGCAATCGGTAATGTTGATTTCAGGGACTTGGAATTTCTCTAAGTCCTTGTTCTGATTTTGTCATTATGCCATATGTTCATGTTGTTTCCTAGTGATCTGTGCCTCTTTTGAGGATGATCAGTAAGGATGATTTGTTAACATTGTGGTGCTCTATCCATCCATGTCTTTTTTTGCAATTATGGAGCACCCTAGCTTGAGTCAATCGAGCTCTACTTTTGTTATTTCATGAATCCTGGAAGATTGTTGACTTATTAGCTATTTTGCCGAGGATGTTACTTTTGATCCGTGCATGCTATGCTGTTGTTATTGCCATGTCTAGCTTCTATGCCATGTATTCTTTATGGGTATATGCTTAGTTTGTCATGCCATGCTCTGTAGTGAGTGCATCGAGCTCGTAAACATGCCTACTCGTTAAATGTTTTGCATCCTCCAGTTTTTCACTAAGTCTGAGATCTGTTTATGTTTTTGCCATGTTCACATGCTTGCAATTATATTTTCTGATCTCTTTTGGCTCAAGGTCACTAAGGGACTTTGTTTAAGTGCTTTGAGTAGCTTCATGCCATGCCTTGCTTTGCCATGGTAAGTTCCTGTAGCATGTTGTTTTCATGCTCTAAAGTATGCTTCCAGATAATAAATCCCAGACTTGTGTTAATTTCACAAGTCTGAAACCTGTTAGCGTTTGCACTTTTTCCATGCTTGTTTGAACCTATTAATGGATGAATTTGCCGTAGCTCAGTGTTCATTTTTTGTCAAGCATCTTGAGTGGATCCCTACCATGTATTTTTTTGGTATGTTTGAGTGCTGAAGCATATTTATCTTGATTCATTTAGATGACTACTTGCTGATTATCGCAGACCGGTGCCATATTTGTTTTGCTTGCCATTTCCAAACCGTGCATCCGATTCCGGCGATCTTTATATAGATTTCAACCGAAATCACCTCACCCTTCCAGTGGCACTCTTGTATTTCCAAGTTAAGGCCAGGTTCAATCATTCCTTGTCAAATCTTGCATATGCATCACATATCGCGTCCCGCATAGCATACCATGTTTGCATCATGTTGTTTGAGCATTGCACGTGGTTGATTGTGTTCCTTTTGCTTGATTTTCTTGTTTGGGTAGAGCCGGGAGACGAGTTCGCGAACGAGGAGCCCGTTGAGTTTGCTTACGAGGATCAAGTCAACTCTGACAACTTTGCAGGCAAGATGATCATACCCTCGAAATCACTTCTATCTTTGCTTGCTAGATGCTCGCTCTTTTGCTATGCCTATGCTACGATGCCTACCACTTGCTTATCATGCCTCCCAAATTGCCATGTCAAACCTCTAACCCACCATGTCCTAGCAAACCGTTGATTGGCTATGTTACCGCTTTGCTCAGCCCCTCTTATAGCGTTGCTAGTTGCAGGTGAAGATTGGAGATCGTTCCTTGTTGGAACACTGTTTATTGTTGGGATATCACTATATTGTCTTGTTATCTTAATGCACCTATATACTTGGTAAAGGGTGGAAGGCTCGGCCTTTTGCCTAGTGTTTTGTTCCACTCTTGCCGCCCTAGTTTCCGTCATATCGGTGTTATGTTCCCGGATTTTGTGTTCCTTACGCGGTTGGGTTATAATGGGAACCCCTTGACAGTTCGCCTTGAATAAAACTCCTCCAGGAATGCCCAACCTTGGTTTTACCATTTGCCACCTAGCCTCTTTTTCCCTTGGGTTTTCGGAGCCCGAGGGTCATCTTATTTAAACCCCCCCGGGCCAGTGCTCCTCTGAGTGTTGGTCCAAACTAGAGCCCTGTGTAGCGCCCCCTCGGGGAAACTCGAGGTTTGGTTTTAGTTGTATGGAGCGCTCATCTGAGTGTGCCCTGAGAACGAGATATGTGCAGCTCCTATCGGGATTTGTCGGCACATTCGGGCGGTGTTGCTGGACTTGTTTTACCATTGTCGAGGATGTCTTGTAACCGGGATGCCGAGTCTGATCGGGTCTTCCCGCTATAAGGAATATCATTCATTGACCGTGAGAGTTTGTGATGGGCTAAGTTGGGACACCCCTGCAGGGATTTGAACTTTCAAAACCCGTGCCCGCGGTTATGGGCAGATGGGAATTTGTTAATGTCCGGTTGTAGATAACATGAAACTTAATTTAATTAAAATGATTCAACCGCGTGTGTTACCGTGATGGTCTCTTCTCAGCGGAGTCCGGGAAGTGAACACGGTGTTGGAGTAATGCTTGACTTAGGTTGTTCTAGGATCACTTCTTGATCATAGTTGTTCGACCATGCTTTTGCCTTCTCTTCTCGCTCTCTTTTGCGAACAGGTTAGCCCCCATATATGCTACTCACTTGCTGCAGCTCCACATATTACCTTGCCTTACCTATAAGCTTAAATAGTCTTGATCGCGAGGGTGCGAGATTGCTGAGTCCCCGTGACTCACAGATTACTTCCAAACCAGATGCAGGGACCGATGATACCGTTCCAGATGATGCGCTTGAGCTCAAGTGGGAGTTCGATGAAGACTCTCGTCGTTACTATGTGTCTTTCCCAGATGATCAGTAGAGGTGCCCAGTTGGGGCGATCGGGGACCGTGTCGCATGTTGGGGTTGATCTTTTATTTTGGTGCCGTAGTCGGACCATGAGTGTATTGGATGATTGTAATGTTATTCATGCATTTGAGTGACGTGGCAAGTGTAAGCCAACTATGTATCCTTTCCCCTTTTATATATTTGCATGGGTTGTTGTGAAGATTACCTTACTTGCAACATTGCTTTCAATGCGGTTATGCCTCTAAGTCGTGCTTCGACACGTAGCAGATATAGCCGCATCGAGGGCGTTACAATGGCGATCAAGCTTCATTAGCTACTTCCGTTTGGCTTCACATAAGGGCGTGCATGCGTTTGTGAGATATATGATTTTTCGTGGGGTATATGCATATTTTTTTATATACTAGATGGAATATATATCATGCATGTGTGTGAGACCACTTGGCAATGAAGTAAATACGTATTGTTATAAAATCCATTTAATTAAGAACAAATGGTTATATGGTGTATGGATAGAATTTAGAACATCCAATGACAATTATAAAGGTCTACAAAACCATTTGCTCATTTTTTGACTTTTTGTGATATTTTCTAGCATATTTTTATTTTCACTGTCCGGGCGATATCAATAGTTAGTGTTTTCAAATATACAGCGATAGTTACTTAGAATTAGATGGTCAGATATCCATGATATTGTGTTATCTAGAAAACAAATTGCACTTTGAACTATGGTGAGGCATATAGAGGAGGATAACATAATATTTAGGCATTTAATTATTGATGAAATGGCTTGGCGTGGTAGGAAGCGAACATCAACGCCATCATTCTCTTTTTGTCACACACGTGTCTATAACTTTGACAACAGTAATACATTTACCAAAAATATTTCACGTGTAATTTGATCATGTTTTCTAGGACACACATTCCAAATAAAATATTTGTTGTACTTTAAATGATCTACCAAGGGGGACTGACAAACAACAGTGTGCTAGAGAAATCTGAAGATTCGTATGGAATTATATGGCTTTGCATGGGAGGGTGCCAATTTTTTTTATCACATACCAGTTCAAAAATAATGCAGTTAACAATAGAGTTCCCAAATTTCATCTCTTTCCCGGATATGCACATTTTGGCTTTTAATATAGCTTAACTACCAAGGGAGAAATGCTAGTGGAAATCTTTTTTAGTAATATAACAATTAGTGAATGGCACGATCAGAAGATTTGGAAGCATATATATGGATATGTGGACATATGACATCATGCTAATAGATAGTGGTGGAACAGATGATAATAATGTGTGCTTGCAAGTCATCAATGTTCTCATTCCCTCGGTAAAAATTCTAAAAGAGTATTGGGAGCAAAGGTAAATGAATATGGATGAAAAGGTAAAACCATGAAATCTAGAGATTAGTACGAACGCCAATAGTTTGGCATGCTGGGATACATGCCTTTGTTATTTTGATATTTCATTGTATGGCAACGATATCATTAGGAACAACTTTATAGAAAATGTAGCATAGTTTAATCATGCTTCATAATTGTATACAAGCTATAATTTGTTTATCTAAATACATATATAGGAATAGATCAAATGAACGAACATACGTATGGCAAAACATGCAAAACATGCAAAATGCGCGGGTCACCCAGCTAGTTCTTGATAATATGAGTAGTACAACAGTTGATCTACCACGAGATCGGAGAGGCTAAACCCTAAAAGCTAGCCTATGGTACGATTATATGTTGTCCTACGGACTAAAACCCTCCGGTTTATATAGACACCGGAGGAGGCTAGGGTTACACAAGGTCGGTTACAAAGGAGGAGATATGCATATCCGTATTGCCTAGCTTGCCTTCCACGCCAAGTAGAGTCCCATCCAGACATGGGACGAAGTCTTCAATCTTGTATCTTCATAGTCCAACAGTCCGGCCAAAGGATATAGTTCGGCTGTACGGAGACCCCCTAATCCAGGACTCCCTCAGTAGCCCCTGAACCAGGCTTCAATGACGATGAGTCTGGCACGCAGTATTGTCTTCGGCATTGCAAGGCGGGTTCCTCCTCCGAATACACCACAGAAGAGTTTGAATACAAGGATAGTGTCCGACCCTGCAAAATAAGTTCCACATACCACCGTAGAGAGAATAATATTTCCACAAATCTAATCTGCTGACACGTTTTGGTAGCATGACATCACGCCATGGCCCGGTAATTATTTGAACCGTTTTTCTTTAACCAGCCCCGCACATAACACGAGGCGGTTTCTTGACACGTCTTGTCAAAGCAGAGATCGTGTTCCCCTTATCATGGGATTCTCATCAATACGGACGTGGGTAACCCAACCGCGCCATCAATTACGGCGCTTGGGGGGATAAGCAAGTTTTACCAAGCTTGTGGGGGCGCATAGTTTTGTCCGCCCTTATAAAGGGATAAGGTCTCACCTTTTTCTACCACGCCTTCTTCCTCCTTGCTCATCCATTCTCGCGCGCTCGAGCTCCAGCGCCCAAGTCCACATCCTTCTCCTCGACTCTCCACAAACATGTCCGGAGCAGGAGGCAAGTGGATGGTCTCCTCCTTCACGGAGGGACACATCAAAAAACTACGTGAGGCCGGATACTTAGCCGCGGATATCGCGCACCGGCTGCCAGCCGCGGGGCAGATCGTCCCTACCCCGGAACCTCACGAAAGGGTGGTCTTCCTCCCCCACTTCGTCCGTGGACTGGGGTTTCCCCTCCATCCATTCGTCCGCGGCCTCATGTTCTATTATGGGCTAGACTTTCATGATCTGGCCCCGAATTTCATCCTCAACATCTCGGCGTTCATCGTCGTGTGCGAGGCTTTCCTCCGCATCCGGCCCCACTTCGGCCAACGGCTGGAGACCTTCAATATCAAGCCGATGGTAGTAGGCGGCCAACAAGCGGAATGCGGCGGGGCCATGGTGGGTAAAATGCCCAACATTACATGGCTTGAGGGCTCCTTCATGGAGACCATAAAGGGTGGCAATCGGGGTGGTTCTACATCACCGAGCCGCGTGACGCCAACTGGGTGGCGGCCCCCAAATTTCGATCCAGAATCCCCACATGGCTCACTTCCTGGAAGGAGAAGGGCATGTCCTGGGGATCATCGGTGGAGCTGGACGGACTCCAGAAGTGTATCCGAAACATGACAAGCAAGAAACTTAAGCTTGTCAACATAGTCCAAGTCATGCTCTTCCGCCGGATCCTCCCGTGTCAACAACGGGATTTCAATTTATGGGAGTTCGACCCAGCCCAGCACCAGACTCTATGCGAGCTCTTTGACACGATGCATAAGGACGTCTGGAAGGTGCTGTTCAAGGGCGCCGAGGTCCCTCCTTCTCTTACCGAGGACCGTGGGCTAAGCGCGAAGCGCCCTGCGAATCCGGTAAGTTCTGTACATCTGGTAGGGTATTTATTTCCCATAGCTTAACCATGTGCGGGGTCTGAGCTCCCATGCCATTGACAGGACTGGGTGGAAACATCGGAGAAGATTAACTGTCCGGCCCCTCTGCCCGAAGACCCTGCGGACGTTCTCCTGACGGAGATGCGGACTTCGGCTCCTTATGAGGTGCCGGAGAAGACCAAGAAGAAGGCCAAGGGAACCCGAAAGAGTTCCCGGCTCCAGGTGGTATCGGACTCATCATCCGATAACACCGAGACGGCCTCCTCCCGTGAAAACAAGGAGAAGGAAGATGAAGATTCTCCCCCTCCAGCCAGGGGAGACAAGAAAAGGAAGGCCGCCCCAACCAGGGAGGCCGAAGGGTCCAAGAAGGGAAGGACTCTCCTTCCGGACTGTTCCACCATCGCCGCTGACGGCGAAGACGAGTGGCTGCTCAGGGCCAAGCCCCTGGCGAAGTCGTAAGTATTCGGATACCAGAGTAACTCATAGCATACTTTTGTTGCACTGCTTCTCCTAACGTCGAACATGATTATGCAGTCCGCCCCAAGCCCGTATCGACGTATCATCATCGGACGGTTCCTTGGACTCGTCAGACATGAATAGTGATACACTTCCAACCGCCTCCTCTCCTTACTCAACGGACAGTGCCGAGGTATTGTCTCAAGGGGCACCGAGCCGGGGGAAGACAGTCCCGGAGGTGCCTCAAGGCGACCTTCCAGACTCCAGGAGCAAAGGGGGCAAGGCTCCCAAGGGCTCCATGTTCGGCCCTCAGTCGGACACCGTGCCCGAACCTCCAGTGGTTCCGGACTCAAGCAGGCGGCCCTCTTCCAAGAGGGGCAAGCCGTCCGTGCCGGTGACCTCTGTCCATCCAGAGGCACCAGACGAACTGCTAGGAGCGCTTCGCGATGCTTCCATCGACGAAGAGCACCGCACTATTATGAGTGCAGTGATCAAGAAGGTTCAGTCTGCCAAGAGCAGACTGACTGAAGCCTGTGCTAGCCTTCTAACAGGCTTTGAGGTAAGTATTAAAATATGGGAAAAATATTACCGCATAGACAGTAGCCCCTGATGCTCTGTTTGGTGTTCACAAAGAAAAGCCAAATAGAGGATCAAATAATATATGCAGGAGTCTAATATAAGTATGTCTATATGCGTATGCAGTCTTCGCTGCTGGCCTCTGCCGCACTGACTGCAGAGGTCGCCGCACTGAAGCAGAACCTCAAGCGGTCCGAGGAAGAGCTCGACTTGCCAAGAGGCAGCTCGAGAAGAACAAAGGTAAGTAATGCCTTGTCCATATATATATATATAAGATGCGGTTGCGAAATGACAGGATCATCATGGATGTGCCAGGGGCCATGACCGAAGTGGCAACCCTGAAGCAAGCGCTGTCCGAGGCCGAAAACAAAGCGCACCGAGCAGGAAAAACAAGAGGCACGGGTGGCCGAGGTGCAGCAAGAGCTCCAGGCTCTCGTGAAGAAGCACGAGGCTTTGGAGCTTGACTCAAAGACGCGAGAGTCCGAGCTTGCCACGGCCCTCGAGAGCACAAAGCATGCCAAGGCCGAAGCCCAAAAGGCCCTCCAGTAAATTGAGGCTATGAGGAAGATAGAGGCGGGTAAGGCATTCAATAAGCAAAGCAAGCATGTGAAAGTAAATTACTTGTTACTTACCCGAGTCCGAAGCTCTCCAGGAGCATTCGTAGATTTTCCCCGCAGCGTGTCGGATGCCGCGAAATATTACCAGGCCGAGGAGGGAAGCTCAACAGAGAAGTTGTTCTGGTCTCAGTATACTGGGACCGAACACCCGATGCCTATGAGCAACCAGCTGAAGCAACTAGCCGAGCTGCACAAGGCGGCCGAACAGGCCATGAGGGGACTTATAGTCCGGATGTGGCCTGGCGACTCCCTTCCCAACAGCTACTTCGACCTGGTGAGGCGGCTTGTAGATGCCTGCCCAGAGCTGGAGGTCATAAAGCGGTCCGTCTACATCGAAGGTGCACACCGTGCTTTTGCCCGTGCGAAGGTGCACTGGGCCAAGATGGACACCGAGAAGCTGGTGAAGGAGGGGCCGCCACAGGGCAAGGAGCATTGCCACCCCGAAATGTATTATGAGGGTGTCCTGAAGGGTGCCCGTCTTGTGGTGAACAAGTGTGCAAAGGATGTAATATTTGAATGAATCGCTCGTGTGATCCTGTATTATGAAAACTTGTTCATATGCGCTATGCAACGCTTGTTTGAATTTAAAATATTACCTTCTGTGCGGATGTTTATCAAATCTGAGAGATGGCCAGTCGTCGGCTTCTGCCCCCATGCCACGAGTGCTGGGGTGTTCAGGATAAATCTGAGCACTCTTTTTCCCATTGTTGGGTCCTTCGAGGGAGGTGCTCAGCTCAACGAACAAGGCAATCGGACTATAATGCTTTGTCACTCTCACTTAGCCATAGAAGTCTACAATTTTAAATTTTGGCGAAGCCCCTAGTATTCGGAAGGCCGAATTCGGGGCGCTATACACGCCTTAAGCTGGACAAAGCCGACTCCTCGCTCTAAGCGGCATGAGTCTTTAGGGACTCAAGACCTCTCGAACAGCGACCAGCTCTCGCCTTATCATGACAGTCAGTTTTAGCTTTCTCTACTGAGGTGCTTAGCCCAGATGAACCGGGCATAATCGCAGTAGTTCTCCCAGTGCTACCATAGCCGATATAGCGGAACGTAAGGTACCAAAACATGGGAGCCGGGCAAACCCAACTATTGACCCAAGACATGATTCGGAGCTGATGCATATAATGCTATAAGTTCCGGGTGCTGCACTGTCGAAAGTGTTCGGACTTCTCACGCCGTATTATGGGGTACGCTTAAGCCCCTGGCGTGTTGGCCGTACCAGAGTGTACGGTTGCTGAATGTCATGAATGAACATACATATATATAAGAAGAATGCGATAAAAGTCTAGTGCTATGCATTGTTTATTCAAAAAGGTGCGTCGAAGCAGAATGATACAAGTAGTGAGATAAGCAAAAGGTAGGACTATTTGACATGTCCCGTCCAAGGGCAAGCTGAGGAATGGTATTTAAAGCAGGCATTTCACTCGTTATCATAGACCACCTGGGAATTCCTTGATGCGACGTAGCTTTCTGCCTCCTTGGTTGTTGTATCGTGTGTCCGGCAATCGTACTGCCAGACGGGGTTTCCAGAGATTAAAGTCCTGAAAGAAAGAAAACTAACAAAGCGGAAAGCCCCTAGTGCGGTTGAGCCGCGTCTTGGGGCGTGCCGTAGTAGTGCCCCCCTCCCCACCTGTGCCCATGGTATTTTCAATGCGTAATTATGTACGCGTGGCACACTTTCGCCGTTTGGCTGGGACTGGTGTCACACCCTAGCTAGTTCAAGCATTAGAGTGTTGCATCATGTTTAAATTCCCAGAAAACTAAAATGGGGATGACAGAACCCCCAGCACCCCCCCTGGAACAACTAGGGTTTACTAAAAACTTTTTCAATGAACCTGAAATGCCCTTCTAGAAAGCCCACCCTTTTTGTTTTGGGTTAAAACCTTTGACAAAAATGGTGCACATTTTTCTAGGACATCTTAAGGTCATTGGATTAGTTCTTATAGTATTTGCATCTGGTCATTTAAATGCTATAAAATATTTTAAATGCTCAAATAATCATAAACTAAAATGTTTGCTATTGGATATATTCTAAGCAGTAGCCATGATTAATTTTATGATTTTTGGAAATGCCCTGGCATTTTTAATAAAGCCTTGAAGTTACAAAAATAATAGAATAAATGAATAACAGAAAAACAGAGAGAAAGGAACTTACCTGGCGCAGCCCACCAGCCGGCCCACCTAGCTAGCCCGGCCCAGCAGCCGCTCCACGCAGCTGCTTCGCCTAGCCAGCGAGGCGAGCAGGTGCTCGACGGCGAGCACAGGAGCTCACCACGCCACCTCTCAGCCTGCCTGCCATTGTCGCGCCAGCGTGATGCCTCGACACGCCTCCACGTCATGCACCGAACCCCCTGGACACGCCCATTCCCCCTGCCTCTCTCCCTCGCTCCCCTCCGCCATGGCCGATGCAGCCGCCGCTGTTCCGCCGCCGTAACCGTGCCCACTATCGTCAACGCGCCGCTCCACCGTGTCCCGAAGCTCCGCCACTCCCTCCTCGACCGTTCCACCGAGCCACGCCCCGCCGGAGGCCCCCGAGCGTCTTCACCGAGCTCGTCTTCAACCTCGATCGCCGGAGATCCCCCTCGCCGCCCCGCTCGCTCCAGCTCTTCCCCGAGCTCGCCGTTCGCTCCCCTGCAACCGCAGTGAGCCACTGACCCTTCTCCCCCTCTCCGTTCTAGCTCTCGTGCACCGTACGCGCCACCTCGAGTTCGCCCGCACGCTCCACCGCCTGTGCTCGCCGCCGACGAGTCTCCGGCCATCTAATGGTCCGGCCGTCGTGCACAGATTCCTCCCCGCGCCGCGTAGAGCACGTACGTGCCCCGCATGAGCCACCACGACCGTCACAACGACGACCCCGACCTCACCCGAGCCCCAGCGACCGCCAAGGTCGACGCCGGTGACGACTCCGGCCACCCCAGGCCCAACCACCTACACCACTCGACGCGGACGAGTGCCCGCGTCACATAGATCCCCTCCACCGGCCGTTTGGTCGCCGGAGGAAGAAACCCGCACCCCTCTGCCGTCCCTGGCCCTGCCGGCGACGAGCCCTGGGTCAACTCCGGCGAGTTTGACCCAGGTTGACCCCAGTTTGACTTTCCCTTGACTCACTGACGTGTGGGCCCCAGGCCACTAATTAAACTAGTTTAGTATTAGTTTAACACTAACTAAACTCAGTTAGTTAGTTGACACTGACAGACGGGACCCACAGGTCAGGGTTGACCTTGACCATCTCAGTTGACCGCTAACGTCACACTGACGCTAGGCTGACGCAGTAAATCCTTTTCTGGATTTATTCTTTAATAGGAAATTCCAGAAAATAGCCAAAACTTCTAAAAATCATAGAAAATCAACCATAACTCCGAATGCAAAGATTTATATATGAATTTTGATCAGAAAAATTCAATCTATCCATTGGTAATGGTTTCATGAATGACAAAACAAGATAACCTTGGTGTTTAAGCAAAATAAGATAATGCACTAATAAGGCTATGTTAAATGAACTAACATTTGAATCTTTGATTCAAATGGGTTCATTCCTTTCTGTTTTAGCTTGCATTAGGCCAAGACACATTCATTTTGCCATGTCATAGCATGCATCATATTGTTGCATATTGTCATGTGTTGATTATGTTCTATGTGTCTTTCGTGGTAGGTTCTGCCTCCGAGGATAACCCCGAGTATCCGTCTGAAGGGTAGTACCCTACTACCACTACGTCAGGTAAGCAATCCATTGATCATTCCGATACAAACCCATGTTCTCGCTTCTGCTCTTGTTTACTGCATTAAGACAACGCGATTTAAACTGCTGTGTGCTATGGTAGTTGAACCCTTATCCTCTGCATGACCTGTCCTTGCCACAGTAACTAGATGAAACCCACTAGCATGTGTAGGAGTTGATTGAGCCATGTATGTGATTCCTACCTTGCTATTCCTGCTATGCTTAGAGTTGTGTCAGGTCTGGTTCATCTAGGTGATGGGCTAGAGTGAAATGATTATGTCGGTAATGTGAGGGATGTGTTGAACATGTTTTGGTAAAGGTATCGATGAGAGGCCATGTAGGAGTACATGGTGGGTTGTTTCATTGAGGCCGTCCCTAAGAACTGAGATCTGTATGTGTGATTCAAGATTCAGTTACTACCATACATTGGGCCCGAAACCAATGGACCCTCTCGGCTTCTTAATCACCCTAGTACACTGTCCAGGAGTTGCAAATAGTTTCTGGTGTTTGTAGGTTATGTGTTGGCGGCCGTGCGTAGCGCTAACCCTAGGGGTGGGCTATGTTGCGGTAGATACACCGTGGCACGGTGTACCGAGTCACCCGTTTGGTGTCTCGGGAACCCTGTTCACATCGTTCAGGGCCGTATGTGGAAACCTCGGCCGGACTCCCTGCGGATGGAACTTGGATAGGTGATAAACCTGGACTAGAGACTTGAGTGTTTAGGTAGGCCGTGGACGACACCCTCGTTGGGCTTCCGCTTGAAGGTTGCCGAGTACATGTCGTGTAAACGGCGGTAAGTGGTGAGAGCATGTATGAAGAAGTACACCCCTGCAGGGTTAACATCATCTATTCAAATAGCCGCGTCCGCGGTAAAGGATTACTTGGTTGCCTATACAGTTCATAGACAAGTTAATGGATACTATTAAAAGACTCAAGATAAGTGTGAGTACCCAGGATGGCCCTCTCGTAGGATGACGAGGGAGGATCCCCAGTGGAGTATTGTGTTGGTGATTAGTGGACTCGTGTGCGAAAACTATTTTACTAAGTGGTGTCCCATAGGATAGATTAGCCAAGAGTCAAAGCTGGCTTGCTGCAATAACTCCACCACCTTCTTGAGAATGAGCATGTATAGTAGGTTCTGATGTAAGACTTGCTGAGTACCTTTGTACTCATGTTTGCTTAATTACTGTTTTCAGACGACAACACCCCCCCCGCCGATGGGTTCTACGTAGACCTTGATGTCGACAAGTGACTAGCCACCCAGGTGGTGGATCCTGGCCATGGAGGGCCCTATGTAGATAGACAGGCTTCGAGAAGCCTTCTTTCTTTCTAGTGTCTGTACTCAAACTATTTTCTTCCACATGTGCTTTTATGCTTGTATGACTTGAGTGTCGGGTCATGTGACCCCTACCTGTACGAACATGTTATGTATGGCTCTCTGGAGCCTTTAAATAAAGTATTTGAGTTGTAGAGTTTTGTTGTGATGCCATGTTGTATTTGCACATATCGAGCATATTGTGTGTATGATTTAAATGCTTGGTATGTGTGGGATCCGACAATCTAGTTGTTTATCCTTGGTAGCCTTTCTTATGGGGAAATGTATTCTAGTGTTCCTCGAGCCATAGTAGTCCGCTACAGCCCGGTTCACCGGAGTCCTGCTAGCCCAGCACTACTGCTCAGGACACTTGACTGGCCTGCATGTGTTTCACTTCGTTCCTATGTCTGTCCCTTCGGGGAAATGTCACGCGGTGACATCCGGAGTCCTGCCTAGCCTGCTACAGCCCAGGTTCCCCGGAGTCCTGTTAGCCCAGTGCTACAGCCCGGATTCACACGCTGATGACCGACATGCTCGATGTGATTCATGTATGCCTGTCTCCATAGGTCTGTGCCGCTTTGGGTTCACGACTAGCCATGTCGGCCCAGGTTCTCTGTCATATGTATGCTAGCGACACTATCATATACGTGAGACAAAAGGCGCAAACGGTCCCGGGCCATGGTAAGGCGACACCCGTGGGGATACCGTGCGTGAGGCCGCAATGTGATATGAAGTGTTACCGGCTAGATCGATGTGACTTGGAATCGGGGTCCTGACAACTGGTGTGCGGGCCGCATTGCTATGCAAGCTCGGAACGTGCCAGGCGATCTTGTTGTCGATTACTCCAGGCGCGCTTGAAGGTGTCCGGGTCCTTAATCGCCGAACTGGTGGATGGCCTTAAGAGGCTGCTTTGCGCTTCTGCTGCGAGGGCTGAAGTGTGCTCCTCCATGCGGAGAGAGCGCTCCGTGTTTCCATTGACTGTGATGACCCCTCGAGGTCCTAGCATCTTGAGCTTGAGATATGCATAGTGCGGTACCGCGTTGAATCTCGCAAATGCGGCAGGTTCAGGCTGTTGCCGCCGTCCATAAGGACTCGAGTGAGGTGAAATCCGTCGATGATTGGGTCTAGGACCAGTGCGGCGAATCCGCCATGACGGATACTAGTGGGATGGTCCCTGCGATCGAAGGTGATCGGACAAGAGGACCATGGGTTGAACTTTGGGGCGATTGGCTCCAACGCATATACATCCCTTAATGCACGCTTCCGCTCCCTCTTGGGGATGTGGGTTGCGTATATCATGTTCACCGTCCGCACTTGTGGGGGGAACCTCTTCTGTCCTCCGGTGTTCGGCTACCGGGGCTCCTCCTCGTCATCGCTATGTGACCCCTTATATTTGTTTTCGGCATTTAACTTGCCAGCCTGCTTGAACACCCAACATTCCTTGTTGGTGTGGTTGGCTGGCTTGTCGGGGGTGCCATGTATTTGGCACAAGCGATCTTGTATTCGGTCCAAACTAGACGGGCCCGGAGTGCTTCTTTTGAATGGCTTTTTCCGCTGACCGGATTTAGAGCCTTTGAATCCGGCATTAACTATCGTATCCTCAGTATTGTCGTTGTTGATGCGGCGCTTGTGTTTGTTGCGACGTGACCTGCCATTGCCATCCTTGGTATCCGAAGTACCTTGGTTCTTTGATATATTATTGCTGCGAGCCAGCCAGCTGTCTTCTCCCGCGCAAAAGCGGGTCATGGGTGTCGTGAGGGCTGCCATAGATTTCGGCTTTTCCTGGCCAAGGTATTGGGGGAGCCACTCGTCGCGGATGTTGTGCTTAAAAGCTGCTAGGGCCTCTGCATCCGGACAGTCGATGATTTGATTTTTCTTTGTCAGGAACCGTGTCCAGAATTGCCTGGCCGATTCCTCTGGATGCTCAATTATGTGGCTCAAGTCATCGGCATCTGGTGGTCGCACATAAGTGCCCTGGAAGTTGTCGAGGAATGCGGCTTGCAGATCTTCCCAACAGCCGATGGATTCTGCTGGCAGGCTGTTGAGCCAATGCCGAGTTGGTCCTTTGAGCTTGAGTGGGAGGTATTTGATGGCGTGTAGATCGTCACCGCGGGCCATGTGTATGTGCAGGAGGAAGTCCTCGATCCATACCGCAGGATATGTTGTGTCGTCGTATGATTCAATATTTACAGGTTTGAAACCCTCTGGGATTTGGTGATCCATTACTTCGTCTATGAAGCATATGGGGTGTGCGGCGCCTCTGTAGTAGGCTATGTTGCAACGCAGCTCGAATGAGTCTTGTCCGCTGTGTTCGGCCTGGCCGGATTTACTTTTACTGTATCCGGCATGACGGTTATCGTCTCGCGTAGTGGCGCGCCCTCATGATCCATAGATCGATCTTGCGTGTTTTGCTTTGTCCTCCAATACGTCTTGCAGGTCTAGCGTGTTTCCCCGTGCCTTGTCATTTTTATTTGAGTGGCGTCGGGGTGCGGGCTGAGTTTTTGGCTGAAATGCCTCTCTATCGCGGCCACGAGGTGGCCGATCATCCGCGTCATATGCTTGAGATGTAGGTTTTAATGCTTCCTCCTCTAGTCGGGGTAGCAACCTGCGCTTTGGGTAACTCTTGGAGGGGCGTTCGAGTTCATATTCCTCGGCCGCAAGGACTTCAGTCCATCTGTCAGCTAGCAAATCTTGATCAGCTTGAAGCTGCTGCTGCTTTTTCTTAAGGCTATTCGACGTGGCTATAAGCCGGCGCTTGAAGCGCTATTGCTCGACAGGATCCTCCGGCATGACAAATTCGTCATCGCCAAGGCTTGCCTTGTCTTCATCTGCCGCTCTCTCGGGAGGGCTGGCTTCTCCATCCTCCTGCTCTAAATCTTGCCGGAGGGGATTGTTGTCGTCTTCGGCACTGTCCGGTGTGCTATTATCTCCTGTGCCGGTGTCACCGCTTTTCCTTTGGCGAAACTTAGAGCGGCGCCGCTGACATCGGCACTTGGGTTGCTTCTTGGAGGGCTCATCCTCTGCTGTCTCGTCGCCATTGCCTTCTTTGGGTGTGTCCACCATGTATATATATCATATGATGAGGTGGCTGTCCAGTGCCCTGTGGGCAGTGGTTCCTCTTCGTCTCCCGCGTCGTCATCCATACCGTCGATATCTTCGGAGTCGAAGTCGAGCATGTCGGTCAAATTGTCGACAGTGGCTACCAAGTGGGTGGTGGGTGGGCGGCGAATTTCATCGTCATCCGCATCCCAATCCTGCCGAACATAGTTCGGCCAGGACTCTCCTGACAGGGAGAGAGACCTTAATGAGTTTAGTATGTCATCGAAGGGAGAGTGCTGAAAGAGATCTGCGGAGGTGAACTCCATGATCGGCGCCCAGTCGGATTCAATAGGCACGGGCGCAGGCGGTTCGGAGTCCGTGGCTGGGGAAGAATCCGGTAGTTCGGCGTTACGGCTCCCGTGAAGGATAAGGTCGATATTCAGCTCGATCGCTGCTGAGAATACGGCCTCCGTGGCGGGGTCTATCCACCCGTCCATGAATGGCGCAATTGGCTCCGAATTGAGGGTCGGAGCGGTTGCTGGTGCAGTCTCCTGAACACTGTCCGATGGTAGAGCTAAATCATTCTCATCGTGACCGTGCGGCGCACTCGGCAGGGGCTCGAATCTGTCGAAGATCAAGTCTCCGCGGATGTCGGTCGTGTAGTTTAAGCTTCCAAACCTGACCTGATGGCCAGGGGCGTAACTCTCGATCTGCTCTAGATGGCCAAGCGAGTTGGCCCGCACTGCGAAGCCGCCGAATACAAAGATCTGTCCGGGGAGGAAAGTCTCACCCTGGAATGCATCGCTATCGATGATCGAAGGAGCCATCAAGCCTAACGGTGACGACACAGAGGAACTCTGAATGAAAGCACCAATGTCGTTGTCAAAACCGGAGGATCTCGGGTAGGGGGTCCCGAACTGTGCGTCTAAGGCGGATGGTAACAGGAGGCAGGGGATACGATGTTTTACCCAGGTTCGGGCCCTCTTGATGGAGGTAAAACCCTACGTCCTGCTTGATTATTCTTGATAATATGAGTAGTACAAGAGTTGATCTACCACGAGATCGGAGAGGCTAAACCCTAAAAGCAAGCCTATGGTATGATTGTATGTTGTCCTACAGACTAAAACCCTCCAGATTATATAGACATCGGAGGAGGCTAGGGTTGCACAAGGTCAGTTACAAAGGAGGAGATATGCATATCCGTATTTCCTAGCTTGCCTTCCACGCCAAGTAGAGTCCCATCCGGACACGGGACGAAGTCTTCAATCTTGTATCTTCATAGTCCAACAGTCCGGCCAAAGGATATAGTCCGGCTGTCCGGAGACCCCCTAATCCAAGACTCCCTCAACGACCCACTTCCATCGAAAAAGTACTGTACGTGGAGAGGCTGACAGTTGGGTCCACGGCAACCGCAAGGAAGTGCCAACTTATTACACGCAAAATAATTATTCCTGCACTTGACAGCGGGGACCCACCGGACGGGCCACCGTATTTTGCGAAAAAAACGTTTCCACCCTGACTGCTGGGACCCACCAGCTACATCTTCGTACGCAAGGAAGTGCGTCCGGGCAAAAAAAATGATTCGCCCCCTGACTGCTGGGACCCACCAGCTATATCTTCGCACACAAGGAAGTGCCTGACAGTCGGGACCCACCTGGTCGAAGCGTACGTAGCGTTGTCATTCTGGTCGCGAACGTGTATGTACATACTGGTCGATGTAGAGCGTGCACGTGTCGTAGTAGAGGCGCACATGTAGCATGTACACGTACGTACAACGGCTAGTGTGCAAGAAAGAAAATACAGCCACAATACGGGCGGGGTCTAGAACACCTACTCGCACATACGTACGGCCAGGGCTCGTGTACATGGCCGGGTCGGAATGGAGAAAGTGCGTCATCGTCATGTTCATGGGGAGCCAACCGGCTCGGTCGGAACGGAATGCGTCATCGTGTTCATCGGGAGGGCTTGGACAGAATAGCCGATGGAAACGAGGCCTGGCGTACTGCAGAATGGAGGAAACGGCCTTGTGTTCGACCGGCCATGTTCGAAACGGGATCCTGTTCATCGGGAGGGGTCTGGCGTACCGCAAAACGGAGGAAACAGACCTCCTACAGTCGAAACAGGGGTCCTGTTCATCGGGAGGGGTGTGGCGTACCGCAAATCGGAGGAAACAGACTTGTGTTGGAGCGCTACGGTCGAAACGGGGTTCCTGTTCATCGGGAGGGGTGTGGCATACCGCAAAACGGGACTCCATGGGATATTGTTCATCTCCACCATCGACCCCCTCCAGCCTCCACGGGCTACTATTCATCCACCGTCGACCTCCTCCAGCCTCCACCTGCGACTGTTCATCCACGGGCTCCTGTTCATCCAGCCTCCACCGCGCGCTACTCCATCGGCTACTGTTCAACCAGCCCTCTCCACGGGATCCTGTTCAACCACCCCTCCACCGTCTACTGTTCATCCAGCCCTCCACAGGGAGGTCCTGTTCATCTAGCCCTCCACGGGGTCCTCTTCATCCAGCCCCAACCGGCTCGATCGATCGGGGTCCTGTTCATACAGAGGCAACACCACGGGGTCCTGTTCATCCACCCCCACCGAGAACTGTTCATCCAAACCCCCCAGCAACGCTCACTGTTCATCCAGAGGCAGCATCAATCGGCTTCAGTTAGCAGTAGTAGCGAAGGAACAGCTCGATCGGGTTCAGTTAACAGCCATCGATCGATCGCTCGGGTTCAGTAACGCGTAGCCTGCAGTGCAATAGCTCGGGTTCAGTTAGAGCCCAACACCTCGCACCCATGCGCGTGCGTGTACGAGAGAAACGCGCAAACCTCCGTGCATCGCTCAGCCCCGACCACCCATCGTAACGGGGAACACCCCGATATTTTCCTCGTCCTCGCTTCTACCATGGTTTTTCCGTCATGGACAACCCAAAGAATGTCATGCAGCTGCATCTCCGGTCCGTCCAGGACAAAAAGCCCATTTTCTGTCATGATTTTTTGTCATAGAAGTAGGAGCCCACCACATCTATGATGATACCGGGTTTTGTCACAATTATCGTCATAGAAGTGGCATAAGTATGACATAATTTTTTTTCGTTCGGCCCAAAATGTCACGAATGTGTCTTCTTTTGTCCGGCACGACCTACAAAACTGGCATGACACGCCAGGTCGGTACATTGAATGTACTTGCAAGACAACCAAATGCATAGCATCCAAACAAACAGATGACAAAGCAAGAACCAAGCATATGCAATAGTCTACTTTAACACAAGTTCTAAGCATGGCAATGATATTAACTAGAATCATAAATCAAACTAAGCATCAATATCATAGCATCTACTAGCATGGCACATCAAACTTACTTCTAGCAAAGCCACAGCAAAGCATAGCATCATGAAACTATGCTTAAAATACACTACCAGTTACCTTCCGTGAAGACATGTTGTATTAACCTTATGCAACAATCAATTACTCTACCACGGCTCCTCGGAGCACACTCATGACCTACCAAGACCTCGTCTCAGGGTCATATCAACACATCATCGTGACTTCTCATGATTTTCCCATAGTCCAAGTCATGACATGATTTATCACATTTTAATTATCACACAAGTTATTAGCAGATTTATCCTCCATTTCGACCAAGACCCGATAGTGTGACCTACTATGAACTTTTGCCCATGACAGAGGACGCGGCTATCGATAGATTAAACATACACTCTATAGAGGTAGCGCACTGTACCCACACCACGGAACCCATTGCCTCGCGCTCCCGTACGTACTGGCCATGACGTTCCAACAAAACCGAGCTACTGCCATGACACTCTCCCGGCCACTCCGACCAACACCCCCTTGGGATTCAGTCCTGGGTGGCCCCATGTCTACCAAAGACACCAACGGCCACCATCGTGGCAAAACGGTCCCAAACGGGGACAAGGTACCATAAAAACAAAAATGAGCACACAAGGTTATGTCCGCCTACCTGATCAAGGTAGCGCGTGCCCGTAACCTTCCCTCGTGGGAGGCACCGGCGAGAGGCATGACAATAGACCTAGCTAGGACCTCCCCATAAGGTAAATGTGGTTGCACTAGAGAAAGCTCGATTTGGGTGGCACTATGATATCCTAGTGACGACGGAGGAGGTTTGTTATTAAGTCATATTATTAACTTCTCCATCATCATGCGAGCATTATTAACATGAATGCAACAACTAACATGCAACATACCGATGCAGTAACAAAACATCAAGCATTCCAAAAGAGCAATGATAGCATGCGAAATATGGCAATACCAAGGTACTAGCTAACTTATCAGTGCAAAAGAATTATCATAACATCGATACTACTAACATGAAACTAAACTAGACAGAGGCATGATATTATTAGTAACAACATCAAACTAACATGTCAACTTATTTCATGAAAACACAAGCATGCAAGACAGATAACAAAATCATATAGCAGGAATGAAATAACAGCAGACGGAACAAACAAGACGCTACTGCAACTAAACACACACATGAGGTGTAAGCAAAGTCAACATGCAAGTTTGGGGCTCATGATAAGAGGTTGGATTTCCTGGGGGTTGAGGATTACTCCGGAAAAAGTGCGGAACGATCACGGAAAGAGTTGCCGGAAATAGTTCTCTCTCGGAGGGGGCTGTTTACGTGCAAGGGCAAAGTGGTCATTTTCAAAAGGTGCAAACATGGTTAAAATTATTGCATCAGAACGGTCTCGATGAAACGAAGAAGTGGGCTTTGGAATCATCTCAATCGGAGTTGTGAGCAAAAAGATACGATAGTTTTACTGCCAGGGACCTATTTGTAATGAAAATATTTTCAAACAGGGCCTGGACAGAAAAACAGAAAACGTATCAGGTCAGATACGCTTTCAAAATCGGGAAAGCGTACTTTGGGATAAAGAAGAACTAGATTATGTTTTCACTAAGGAAAAGCGCCTTCTTGGCTGAAGCAGAATAAAACTATGCTTACCCAAAGGGCAAACGTATTCTGCTGATTACGCGTTCACTTAAGTGGCTGGGCCCGCCAGCTATCCACGTCATCCGGTCCAAGTCAATGCCTCAGCGACTGACTGGCAGGGCCCGCGGGCAGGTGGGGTCGACCTGGTCGTCGTCTTCCTCCTCCCGCTCGCACGCGCGCCTGGTAGAGAGAGGGGCTCGCTTCGACGGCGGTCGTCGGCGCGTCCGGCCACCTCTCGGGGCGCGCGACCTATCCAGAAGATCAGGGCGGAGAGGCGCATCCCGTGGTGGTGTCAGCTGCTGCCGAGGATTATGAGGGAGGGAGCAGCAAGGCGGGTGGCGGAGCAGGGCTTCGGCCTCCGGCGAACAGGGGGCTCCGGTGGGGAAATGGCGGGGCTGAGGCCATGGGGAGGTTCGCCGGAGCTTGGGGAAGGCAGAGGTGGAGGTGGAACGGCGAGAGGGGTGCGGCATCGCCAGGATCGAGCAGAGCCCGAGGCGGTGGCCGTGGCGATGGGGAGGGGTCAGAGAGGTGCTCTGGGCTCGGGGAGATGCTCTAGGAGGCGTTGAGGACTGCGAGGGGGTCGACGGCTCTACTTATAGCCGCGGGGAGAGATCGAGGGGGAAGGTAGGAGGTGGCACGTGGCGCGGCTGCGTGTCCGTGCGCCGGCGACGCGCACACGCGGCCAAGGGTCACGGGGAGCGGCGGGAAGGCAACGAGGGGGACGCGGACGAGTGCCAGGGGGGTCACGGAGACGAGGGACGCTCGCGGACGAGAGTGGGAAACTGACAGGAGCGAGGAAACGATGGCGCACACGGGAGCTCAGTGTGTTTGCTGAGGGCAACGGCTCAACGAGGAAGCAAATGAAGGGGGAATGAGCTCCAGGGGGAAGACGACGTCGAGGGGGAGCTGTGTGACATGCTTGGACAAGCCAGAACCGACCGGAGCGGCGCTGCTGTTGGCAACAGTGGCTAGACCACCCATTTGGCTGGCAATGCCTGTGGTCACCATGGACAACACACGCTCTGGTCGCCTACTTCACGCGAAACCTTGTCATCTGTGGAGTTCTTCCAAGGCTCATTAAAGAAGAGGTGATGGCATGGGCAAAGGTGTAGGGAGCAGAGGGGAACAATCTCGACAAGTTTGCTGTTGCAAACTTGGCCACATCTTGGTGATCCACACGGTGAGCTTATGGGATAAACTTGATGTCTGGGAGGTTTAGGGTAGCAAGGACTATAGTCCTGGAAAGTTCGAGATCATTTGGACAAGTATTTAGCATAGTTGCAGTGCAACTGCCAAATCTAGTCCAGAAAACAAATGAGGAAGAAGCACTCACTAGGAGTGTTGAATTGGGCTAAAACTTGGCAAATCTCCATGATTTGGTCATATTGAGATGCTGCAAAAAGATTATACCAAATGAACTTGCCAAATTGGTACTTGTTTCACAAGCATCACATCTGACCAGAAAGTTTGTTAAAATCCAGGAAGATATTGGCTACATGCATTGAGCCAAAATTTGTTGGAGATAGGTTTTATGGATAGGAGAAAGCTTGGAAATATTTTCAGCCATATTGGAGCAAGATAAAATAGACTTGCTTCACAAACTGAAAATTTGGACAGAAACCAAGAATTTCTCATGTGCTCACATAGTTCAATGAAATGAACTGAATTTGGGTGGAGGCTAATGATTTGGAATACTTGAGAAGATGGAAAAGTTTCATCCCATTTGGAAACTCTATGAAGGTACTTCCTTCACTAGAAAAATTGCACAGGGAGATAGGATGAATGGAATGAGCTCATCTTCGGTATTCATGGGTGATTTATCAAGGTTAATCACCCTGCCAAATTGCAGCTCAATAGGAATTAGGAATAAGGCACTTCCTTTGCAAAATTTCAAAGAAGGTAGAAACTTGCATTAGATCATGTGCCAAATTTTTGATCTGTGGAACATGAGACAAGAATGGAACTAGTTATTATATAGCAAGGACAAGCTCCACAATTTGTGTGGGAATTTTCTCTGCTATAAAAATAGTAGTTACTTTAGAAAACGGCATAAATGCAATATTGGTATTGAATAGGAAAAGGCAATTTTCCTTATTTAATTATGTCCAATATTTTGCCAGAGCTAGTATTAGACATAAATATCATCTCCACAAATTTTCATGATTTTACGAGAAGACTAGATATGCCTTTGGATTTTATTCCTCGGAAAGGCAAGAAAAGGAATAAATCATAATTCAAAAATATTGCATGGGCCTTGGTAATATTTTTGCATATCCAAGGATTAGGAGGATAGGAGGATCTCTAGGAACAGTTGGGATGATCAACAGATCAAGGAAAATGATGGCTCCTTTTTATTCACAAAGGGCACATTCAAATTCGAAGAATTGGAATTAGGGTTTGAGAGGATTAGAGATGATGCAAATCAGGTCTTGCCCACTGACAAAGACATGAGCAAGGTTTTGAAAGGTTGGAAATGACAAAATTCCTCAGGGTCATCCAGCAAACTCAGGAGAAAATTTGAAAAATGATTGCTAGGAAGAAATAACAGCACAAAAATTTATAACCCAATTTTGCGGCTGTTACAAACCTTCCCCCCTTAAAAAGAATCTCGTCCTCGAGATTCCTAGGGTTAGAGCACAAAAGAAAGGATAACCACTCTGGGGAAAACCTCTGGGTTAATTTTAACCCTTTGGTCGGATTCGAACGAGTTGGGGCACCGTTAATTGGTACACCTAGGGAGAGATATGGGCAAACACGGTTATATCCACGGCTATGGGCACTCGAGATCCGACTCCAGAAAAATGCTGGATGCAACCCAATAAACAGTGGTGCACCCGCTGACACGTGGGTCTAGGGCCCACTGGCAGCCTCCTTCTTCTACCTCCAGCTTGCTGCTTCTCCTACGCTGCTACTCCATGCTACCTCTTGAGCACTGCGTTGGTTTTTCCCCGAAGAGGAAGGGATGATGCAGCAGAGTAGCGTAAGTATTTCCCTCAGTTTTTGAAAACTAAGGTATCAATCCAGTAGGAGGCTACGCGCGAGTCCCTCGTACCTGCACAAAACAAATAAATCCTCGCAACCAACGCGGTAAGGGGTTGTCAATCCCTACACGGCCACTTACGAGAGTGAGATCTGATAGATATGATAGGATAATATTTTTGGTATTTTTATGATAAAGATGCAAAGTAAAATAAAAGCAAAGTATTGGAAGATTAATATGATGAAGATAGACCCGGGGGCCATAGGTTTCACTAGTGGCTTCTCTCAAGAGCATAAGTATTCTACGGTGGGTGAACAAATTACTGTTGAGCAATTGACATAATTGAGCATAGTTATGAGAATATCTAGGCATGATCATGTATATAGGCATCACGTCCGAGACAAGTAGACCCACTCCTGCCTGCATCTACTACTGTTACTCCACTCATCGACCGCTATCCAGCATGCATCTAGAGTATTAAGTTAATGAAAACAGAGTAACGCCTTAAGCAAGATGACATGATGTAGAGGAATAAACTCATGTAATATGATGAGAACCCCATCTTGTTATCCTCGATGGAAACAATACAATACGTACCTTGCTGCCCCTACTTTCACTGGGAAAGGACACCGCAAGATTGAACCCAAAGCTAAGCACTTCTCCCATTGCAAGAAAGATCAATCTAGTAGGCCAAACCAAACTGATAATTCGAAGAGACTTGCAAAGATAACCAATCATACATAAAAGAATTCAGAGAAGATTCAAATATTGTTCATAGATAGACTTGATCATAAACCCACAATTCATCGGTCTCAACAAACACACCGCAAAAAGAAGATTACATCGAATAGATCTCCACAAGAGAGGGGGAGAACATTGTATTGAGAGAGAAGAAGCCATCTAGCTAATAACTATGGACCCGTAGGTCTGAGGTAAACTACTCACACTTCATCGGAGGGGCTATGGTGATGATGTACCCGTGATCGTTGCCCCCTCTGACGGAGCTTCGGAACAGGCCCCAAGATGGGATCTCGTGGATACAGAAAGTTACAGCGGTGGAATTAGGGTTTTGGCTCCGCTTATTATCGTTTGGGGGTACATAGGTAAATATAGGAGGAAGGAGTACGCCGGTGGAGCAACAGGGGGCCCACAAGGGTGGAGGGCGCGCCTGGGGGGGTAGGCGCGCCCCCCTATCTCGTGGCCTCCTCTTTTGTGTCTTGACGTAGAGTCCAAGTCTCATGGGTCTTGTTCATTGAGAAAATCACGTTCCCGAAGGTTTCATTCCGATTGGACTCCGTTTGATATTCCTTTTCTTCGAAACCCTAAAATAGGCAAAAAAAACAACAATTCTGGGATGGGCCTCCGGTTAGTAGGTTAGTCCCAAAAATAATATAAAAGTGGATAATAAAGCCCAATAATGTCCAAAACAGTAGACAATATAGCATGGAGCAATCAAAAATTGTAGATACGTTGGAGACGTATCACTCCATGTGCGGCTTGGCGCAGCGCACATCTAGCTCCTAGGGCGATGAGGACCCTAGAGCCATAGTGTGCGGTGTGCACGGCGCCGGTGCAGCGAGCACTCACGCCGCGGACCAGCACCTTGTCGGCACTGCTCGCGAATTCGCCTCCTGGACGCCGGTGATCGGGCGACGAGCGATTCTCCTGGACCTCGCTCACCGTACACCGGGGTTGTGCTATAAAATACGTCAGCGCGGTGCTCCTCCAACACACCAACACAATGCCGCTCTACTACCTCTTCGGTTTGGATGAGATCGAGCCGAGCTGCTTCGGCGAGGAAATGTTCTTGGAAGCTCTGGGGTTGTTCCTCGTGGCGCTGCTGGGCACGCTAATCGGCTCGTCGATCCTCTTGCTGATTCTCATCAGGAATGATCGAGCTCGGAACAATGTGCGACTCGGTGTGGTGGGTCGAGATAAGGGAGGAGATGGTGCACTGGGTGGTCCTCCGCCACGCTTGATTGTACATCGCTTCGCGCCGGCGGAGTAATCGCGTGCTGCGGTGCAGTGGTGGTGGCGAATTGCCTGCGCCATGTAAGGTAGAGATGATGGTGGTGGTGAGGTTTGGATGCTGGTGAGGTGGTCGTCCAAGCTCCAGAAACACACTGGGTATGGAAAAATTTCACGGATAGCTCCACAAAATGTAGGTGTAGAGGTAGAATCGGAGTTGAAATCCGTATTGTGGAAGATGTACTGGATCGAATGAAATAAAGTTGGCAGTGTTCCTCCGGAAACAAAATTGGGAAAAAGAATTAGAGACGAGGAACTACCCGATGGAAATTCCTCTGTGAGGCTCTGGGTTTAGAAATCCGGCACACTGGGTATGCACAGATAGAGAGGGATATGTGACTTTGCATCCCCTGAGTACTGCCCGAATGTACTTGTGGGGGAACCAGGTATGCGTGCAGTATACATTACAAACTAACTAACAAACAGACCGATGCAACAAACATGCATAGAAAAACACACCAGACAAATCATACTAAAGTGTTTTAATGCTAGGGGGTATATTTACTCCTGGCATACATATACCTATACCAGCGCGCATTTTATTAGAGACTCGGGACGAGTCAATGTTGTTTAGTGTATGTGATCTACTAATTAAAATCTTGTTTGGACGCCTTGCCAACCCTGTCAAACGTCTCTGCTTGATAGAGAGACAAACAAGCACGAAAACAAAAGCACAAAAACATGCACAGAACACAACATACAGATTACAACAGTACCAGCATACAACAAAGCACGAACGCTCTACGCGCTAAACGAAACAACTCACTCCGGGATACAGGGTTCTATCCTCATATCAGGGATGAACCGATAGACCAACCTACTTGCCGAAACAACTGATTTCGCGGCTGAGTTCAAGCTGAGGGCTGGCCTTACAGGGGCTCTCCGGGAGGATGAAGACTCAGCCAATCTCCATCTTCATCGTCCGACATCACTATGGGTTGGGGTTCGACTACTGGGGTGTGGCGGAAATTGATCCAAGCAAATGCTGCTGGTGGATTTAGAAAAGAACCTTGTCGAGGGAGACAATGTTTGGCCTGGGCCATAACCCAGGCTGAGAGGGTAGCACTGGTTCGGATGGCATGGGGTGAAAGGCTTGAGATGTGAATTTACGAGCCTCACGGTAAGCTTCCTTGACAACTCGTACCGCATCATTGTCTAGGGTTCTAAATTCGGTAAGTATCTTTGAAATCATCATCCCCTAGGTAGTGATATATTGCACCAGGCGAGCGATGGCGGGGTCATCTCCTTGGATAGTGGGAGAAGACTGAATTCCTGCTTCTGTCACAATGGGGAAAAAGCAGAACTCCCGCCTTTGTGCCACCTGTGGAAACTTGGTTCGGAGGTATAAAATGGCCTCCACAGCGGCGGCTTGAATGGGTAAATCAGCGGTAGGCATGGCTCTAACCTGAAAAACCAAAGGCTGGCCATCTACTGCGGGACCTGGGACGATGTGTACTCTTGCATCAAAGCGATGAAGGTGAGGGACGGGTGTCGACTGGAACACCAGGTAATCGGGGCTAGCATTGCAGCCAAAGGCTTTGGTGAGTATCTCAGCAAGAAGGGGTGGAATGCACGGCAAAGGTGTAGGTGTGAAACTTGGGAGCTTTGAGGGTGCTAGCCATGGCTGGAGTGTTACTAGCTAGGCTTATCTGTAGAGACATGGCTGAATGAGGAGAGCGCGATACAGCTAGCGCAAAAGGGGGCTTTTATAGGCAGCTATGAGGGACATGCCCGCATGGTGTGGCCCCTTTCCCTTAATGGCGAAGGGAAAGTAGTGCGGCTGACCAGAAAAGATAGGGTTGCTATTTGTCCCACAGATAACTAGGCGAGGACAGCGAGGTGAGGACGTGTCAGTCCTAACTGCGCCACCTGTTGATTAACAATGGCCATGTCAGATGCCAGGGATGGGTCAAATCCATTAGGGTCATTACGGTTTAATGGTAACGGTGATCTAATGCTAGGATAACCTATGCCAGCCTGGCTGCTCTGATACCATCTCCTGTGGCACCCCGATCCGCATGGAGCAGGGGGCCTTCGCATGTTAGCCTAGGATAACGCCTGCCACACGACAGGTCCATGATACAGCATTCCAAGTACAATAATATTTACATGTGTATAAGATTACATCATTGATGAATACAATTATCTGGCCCTGTATGGCCCATCTTCACTAGCAAACACTCAAGACCCTCGTGAGGGGCCAAGCCTCGCGAGGCGGACGATGCAAGACCTCCTCGGGGGCGGCTTCACCAGGCTGGCTCGCGAGGGGCGGAGAGATCAAGGCAAGGGGCACCTCGCGAGGTTCTTGTGACGCAAGCCATGACGACCAAGGCCTGGTGGGCGCTAACGCGCGTAGTGTCCTCGCTTTCTCTTTGGTGCTAAAGAGGCAAGCACAGGCACGGAGTCCCGACTCATCAATCAAAGGTATCCATATCGGTGCAACGAGACAACGGCCAGTAGGACGGCAGGATGGAGGTCACCGTTGAGCCCAAGATGGCATCATCACCAGAGCCTTTGGCAGGCGAAGACCATCTTTTGTCAGGATAGCTTGTACTAGTTGCCCCCCTTCAAAATTGGCCGTTGTGGGATCCCTTCCCGGCTAATATTTGGAAAGAGGACCCCGGGCCTCTATATATAGGGCTAGCCACCATCGTAGGGACCGACCGACCGACAGACCGACCAACCGGGAAGGATCAACACATCGAGAGAGAGGGACGATCATCTACCGCATCAGCTCACCAAGCACAAGAGCACCTCTCCTCAGGAGGCTGTTCTTCCCTTGTAACTTTTCATCCTCAGCCCCAGAGGCAATCCACCACACCACACTAGAGTAGGGTATTACACCACATCGGTGGCCCGAACCAGTATAAATCTTGTGTCCCTTGTTCTACGGGTTCAACGCGCTAAGCCATGAGATTGCAGTGAGGGCGTGAGCTAGAGGGGGAGAGATCTTCATGCGCACCCCAGTGTTCGAACCTCAAGGGTTTTGCCGGAACCCGAAATCCGACATTTGGCGCGCCAGGTAGGGGTGCGCTGAAGCTTTCCTTCCATTGATCCACGTCCCACCGCTCCACCACATCCATGTCGGACGCGCGCCGAGCGCCGAGCCGCCCTTGCCACTTGTGTCGCTCAGACAGCCCCTGTCGGCGGGCCTCCCCATCGTTCTCCGTCTCCTGTTGCCAACGCCGCTACCAGCACTGCAGCAAACGAGCAGCAAGCGTCCTCACTGCACCACTCCGTGCGGTGGGACGGTCGCACTGCCACCCCATCGCTGACTCCGGTCGGCTCATCGTCTCACGCTCACCGCGCATCCACGGACGCACAGGCTGCGCTGCTCATGGCACACGAGCTCCTGCGCTACCACCCGGTCGACAACCTCTACGAGGACTGGTTGGACCGCATCACCGAGCTCGTCAGCGCCGCTGGAGGCTCTTCTGCACCATCCCTCTCGCTGCCTTGCCCACCTCTAGCCGCGGGCGATGTAGCTCACGGAGCGCCTCCGCTGCCTCTGCATCAAGACAACACCCTCGTGCCGAGAAGCGCAGCTCACGGAGCACCACCGCCTCCTCTGTGTCAAGACGGTGTCCTCGCCCCAAGATGCGCGGTCCCGCAGCGTGATCCACCGTGCCGTGTGCCCGCGCACGAAAAAGGAAGCTGCCAAGAGGTTCCCCGGCCACAAGAAAATGCTCCAGCGCTCCCGGCGGCACGACGAGACCGCGTGCCGCCTGTGGCGGCGGTGCACGGACATCAAGGGCAGGCTCCGCCCCTATAGAGGGCCCCGGTGGCCACCGTAGGCTGCCGCGCCCTCGTTCCCGAGCTGCGTAGCATCGTCTGGCCAGGCAAGTTCAAGCCGGACTTGACTCCTCGCTACGACGGCACACCCGATCTCGCGGAGTTCCTGCAGCTCTACGAGCTGAGCATCGTGGCGGCCAACGGCGATGAGAAGGTCATGGCGAACTGGTTTCCCATGGCTCTCAAGGATGGCACCCGCTCGTGGCTCCTGAACCTGCCCCCAGGCTCGATCTCCTCCTGGGGTGAGATGCTCGACCGCTTCGTCGCCAACTTCTAGGGCACTCGCGACCGCTCTCCAGCCATGGGTGACCTGCGCCGCATCAAGCAACAGCCATGAGAGATCCTACAGAAGTACATCCAGTGCTTCAACAGCGTGCGTCTCAAGATCCCCAAGGTGATGGACGAGGCCATCATCTCAGCATTTTCTGATGGCGTCCGCAACATCGAGATGAAGGAGGAGCTCGCTATCCACGAGGAGCTATGCACGACTCTGGAGCTGTTCAACTTAGCGACCAAATGCGCAAGAGCTGAGGAAGGGCGTCTTTGCCTCCTCGAGCTCCCTGCCGCCGACCAAGAGGAGAAGAAGGCCAAGGTCAAGGACATGAAGCACAAGGGAGTGGCCGTACTCGCGGCAGAGACAGACACCAAGCACGGCCGGGACCTCCCCGGGTCATCCAAGGGCGGCTGTCCATTCCGTGCCTTCCACAACGTGCGCAACCATAACACCAAGGATTGTCAAGAGCTCAGGGCCATTCGAGATGGACGCTTCGATCGACGCCCCGAGTGCAACGACCGGGGCTACGGTCCAAGGAGGAGGACAAGGCGGAGGACATTGGGACGACCGCGGCCCCCGCCAGGAGTGGCGCGACCAGCCTCGCGAGGACCGCTGGCAGGACCAGCCTCGTAAGGGCGCCTGGACGGACCAACCTTGCAAGGACCATCCTCAGGGCAATCCTGGCCTCCCTTCACTGCCGCCACCACCAAGGAGGAACGACGACAACCATCAGGACGAGGGTGCTGGGGGATTCCAGGAGCCGCACGCCATCGCTTGCATCTTGGGTGGTGCTCAGGCCCTGGCTTCCCAATGCATCTTCAAGCAGTTCTCTCATGAGGTGAATGCAACCCTCCCCAAGCTCAAGGCCACGCGTCCGCTTAGATGGTCCAAGTACTCTATCACCTTCAGCTCAGCGGACAAGCTCAAATGCGCGACGACCGCCGACGTCCTCCCGATGCTCTGTTCACCTGTCATCAGTAATGTCCAAGTCACCAAGACCCTCATCGACGGTGGCACAGGGCTCAGTGCCTTGTCCATCGAGATGTTTGATAGCCTTCAAGTGCCATACGATCAACTTCAACCCACCGAGCCTTTCTCAGGAGTGACCGATGGCTCCACCACCCCGATTGGGCAAGTACATCTCCCTGTCACCTTCCGTCAGCGTGACAAGTACCACACCGAGCTCGTCGACTTCGACGTTGCCCACATCCGTTTGTTGTACAATGCCATCCTCGGGTACCCAGCATTAGACAAGTTCATGGCAGTTACCCACCATGACTACAACATCCTCAAGATGACGGGAAGCAGCGGAATGATCACAGTCCCCTGCGAAGAAAGAGATGCGGTGTGCTCCCTCAAGCGCGCTGTCGGTGTCAAAACCGGCGGATCTTGGGTAGGGGGTCCCGAACTGTGCGTCTAGGCCGGATGGTAACAGGAGGCAGGTATCGTTGGGAACGACACCTATGGGATCACAAGAATCCCTACTACGGTTGCGGGGCACGGGCTCATGAGAAGAGCGGATCAAACAGATAGCACATGGTGCATTTACCCAGGTTCGGGCCGCGGGGATGCGTAAAACCCTACTCCTGCTTTGGTGGATTGTATATCTGTGTCTTGAGCTAGCTATGGGGAGTGAGGAGCTCTAAAAAGCCAAATCCTCCTCCTGGTCGCCTCGGGCCTCCTTTTATAGGAAAGGGGTTGCCACAGTAGCACCAGGAGGTGGAAAGGGAACAGTGATGCGAGGTTATCCCTCGCATTACATGACAAGGCGCATTTAATGCGTCTTGCCCAGGTGTCCTTGCTTTATCGGGGACGGGGGAGAGACCTGTCTCATCCGTCGCCGCTCCCTCTCGTGTCGACACGCGCCCTGGCCAGTGGCGCCCGCGGTGCCATGTAGGCAGGCAGGCAGCTGAGGTGGCGCAGCGGTGGGTCTCCACGAAGATCTGCATGCCGCCACGCAGGTGCCTGCCCAGCTGGTTGGGTCGGCAGCTGCATGCGAACGGCAGTGGAGGTTCGACTGGCGTGGGCCTGATTGTGGCCCAACGGGTGTTCTTGGCAAGGGCCTTGCCGAGGCCCCGGCAAGGGTCTTGCCGTGGCGCCTGCTGTCATCCCCGGCAAGGCTCTTGCCGGGGGCCTTGTGGTCTTCCTTGGCTGGGATCCCGCCAAGGATCATCATCTTCTGAAGGGTGTATCAGATCTTAAATGTCTTCACAAAGATCTGCATGCCACCACGGGGATGTCTCCCGAATCCACTGCCCCCATGGGGGCAGTGGACTCAAGGGTGACACACTCCGTAGGTGTGGGGCGAGCTGCCACGGCAAGGGTCTTGTCGGGTTTGCTAAAACCGCCTCCCGACAAGGATCTTGCCGGGGGGGGGTCCGTTTCGTCCCCTTTGCTCTTTGTGGTCTTGGTCTTGGCGTTGTTCTGCTTCTCCTGAGCTTCGGCCTTACCTTGGCTCACCTCCCTTGCCTTGTTCAGTGTGGTGGTCCCCGTGGTTCAGACTGCCCATGCACAGTTATAGGGGTATAAAAAGCGCACCCCTCTTTTTGTACACCGACAGGAGCCCCCGGGCCTGGGCCACACGTAAGCGCAATCACGTCGTTGGGCTAGGCCCAAAAACGGTGCCCTGGCAGGTGGGACGGTTTTTACCACGGTAAGTCTCTTTGCGTGCTGTGCTTCCCATGCTTCCCGCGCGTGGCACGGTGTGGGGAGGCGTGTGTGACGTGGGCGGCATGCGTGGGGCTGAGCTCTGCATGCATGCGTCACGTCGTAGTAAAGGGGGCGGTTCACGCCTTCCCCATAAACGGAGGGAGGCGTGGCCCATTTACTTTACGGGGCCGAGGCATGGTCTTTCAAGGCGTCCACTCCCCACGATCACGGGGTGGGGAGAGGTCGCCTCACCCGTCGCCTCGGTCCTGCACGCCTGCCACGTGGTTCCCATGTGCTTGGGGTGGTGAACGGTGGAGGCGGGAAACCGGGCCGCCGCGGGCTAGGGCGGCGGGTTGGTCCCAGTTCCCTGCACATTTCATGTCTTGATTGGCTGAGCGGGGCAGCCGAGCCCCCACCCCGTTCCTTTATAAAGAGCGGGAGGGGGGATGGCATTCCGCATTCCTTCATCTCCTCCTTCCTTCAGCTTCTGCTCCCCCCTTCCATCCGCCATGGAGAGAGGGAATCCTGGTCCTTCAACGGTGGCGGCGAGGGTCGCCGCTCGACAACGCGTCCCTCCTTCTCCTGCACCCGCACTGGTAGAGCTAGCCGCGAGGGGAAGGGGGAGGGGGCGAGGCCGTGGGCGAGGCCGAGGCGCTCGGGGAAGAGGAGGACGGGGCGGCGCGCCGGCCTCGCCTCCGTCGGCCTCGCCTCCGCCAGCAGTTCCTCCCCCCATGGAGGGCCACGTTGGGGATGACCCTTGCGAGTTCTTCGTCAGGCTGCGCCGGCCGCCTCGCCGTCGCCTTCATCTCCCGACCCCATTCGCGCGGGAGATGGAGCTGGATCCACCGGAGTCGTTGTGGCTGCACATGAGGGGCTGTGGGATCAGTGGCACGCGGGCCCGCGTCGACTTCCCCGCCCCTCACGTGATGTATCTCCGTCGGGGATGGAAGACGTTTGCCCATATCCACCACTTGACGGAGGGGCTCACTCTCCATTTTAAGCTGATGGAGGGTGGCCTTCTCTCCGTCAAGGTCTTCGGGTGCTTTGGGACCCGTGCAAGGTGCTGCGTGGAGAGCTCTTTTGATAGTGAAGACTCCTCCTCGGGCGGGAGTGACGAGGAGGACAGCAGCAGCGACGACGAGGGTAGTAGGCGGCAGGATGACGGGTCCGAATAGGTGTCGGGCACCGCTCCGTGCGGCACCGGCGACCCCATCTTCCGCGTCGCCGGCTCCCTGAACTTCTCGGGGTCGTCTCCTTGGGCGGCTGGCATTGGGAGGCTGTGGAAGAGGAATAGGGCAGGCGGCAAAGCCGTCAAGTCGGAGTATGCGGGCACCGACGCCTTCGACGTGTGCTGACGTCCTACCGCCTCGTCTTCGAGCTCTGCTTCCGGCGCTGCCATCACCATCCAGCCTTCGGACAGCCACCGAGATGTTCTCTTGGTGTCTTCTGCCACCCGTAGCTCGCCTAGGCGCCCCTTTTGCCCTTTTCACCTCCTTGACCTGCCTCCTGAGGAGAGGGACAAGAAAGGGATTATGGGCACCTTATCTCTTTTTAGTTTGTAAGCCTTCGGGCCTTAGCTGAATTTAAAACTTGTAATCCCATCATTCATGTTTTTCATTCCCTATGGACTGTACCTGAGTGGAATGTTTTTAATGAAAAAGGGATGCTTGCCAGGTAATTTGTTTGTGGGTAGAACCCACGACAAGGAGTAAATCCTTGATATCCTTAAGATAAACATTTCCTTGCCCGGCAACAGGCCTTGCCGTCTCCCCACTTCGCTCGACCTTTCTCACACCTTTGGCGGAGGCAGGGATGAGGTGGGTTCAGGCTCCTTGTTTCATCCTCTCGCTGCCGCGACTACTACCAAACCTGGCCCCAGGAACGAGCCCTAGGGCCTAGAGTTAGGGGAGCACGGTAGTTTTAGGAAAAAACAAGGTTTCACATACCTCAGTCCATAAGGGAATGCAAGATAAGGGATGAAGAACTTATCTGAAGCTGTAGCCCCCGGCAACTCTGGTTTGCCGTGGGTGAATCTTTGCTCTTGCAGCCCCCGGCAATACTGGCTTGCTGGGGTCTAGATGCTGGTCTGTTCCTCTTCTCTTTTTCGTCCTCAAGTGATCTGGCAAGGATACCTATGAGTCCTGCGAACCAAAGAAGACGAAAGAACGGCAAAGAGACGCACACTCGACCTCTAAGCTAGGGGTTAGTCGCCGCTAAGCACTATCAACCCTAACCAAGGACGAGACTCGACCTAGCATGCATGCTATAACTTAGGGCGCCAGCGCTTCATTTATTTATGCTCAGGGTCTGCGCCTGGCTTTGTACAAAGGGTTACATGCATCATCGGCAATGCTTGTACAAAAGGTGGCTTGTCGGGGGGCCCGGCAAGCTGCGCCTCACGGGTAAAACTTGCGAAGATGCTCAATGTTCCAGGAGTTACTCACCGGAACGGCATCTTCGGTCTCCAGGCGGACTGCGCCGGGCCTGGTGACTCGTATTACCCGATAAGGGCCTTCCCACTTTGGCGTCAACTTGTTGGAATTCTTGGCCGATTGAACGCGCCGAAGGACAAGGTCGCCTTCCTCAAGGCTTCGGGCATGAACCTTGCGGCTATGGTAGCGGCGCAAGGCTTGCTGGTAGCGTGCTGCCTTCATAGCCGCCCGAAGACGATCTTCCTCAAGGAGCATTGCGTCATCTTGCTGTAGTTGCTCTTGCTCAAGCTCATCATAAGCGAGCACTCGAGGTGACCCGTATATGAGTTCAATGGGGATAACTGCTTCTGCTCCGTATACCAGGGCAAAAGGTGTTTGACCGGTGGCTCGATTTGGCGTCGTCCTGATCGACCAAAGAACCGTCGGAAACTCATCAATCCAGCGCCTTCCACTCTTGTGCAGCCTATCAAAGGTCTTGGTCCTTAAGCCTCGCAGTACTTCAGCGTTTGCCCTCTCAGCTTGACCATTGCTTCGTGGGTGAGCAATGGAAGCGAAACAGACTTTGCTGCCGAGGTCTTGGATATATTGCATGAAGGTGCGGCTTGTGAACTATGTGCCGTTGTTGGTGATGACCCTGTTGGGTACACCAAAACGGCACACTAGTCCCTTGAAGAACTTGACGGCTGACTGAGCTGTGACCTTCCTCACTGCCTCCACCTTCGGCCACTTTGTGAACTCGTCGATTGCAACATACAAGTACTCAAAGCCCCCGACAGCGCGGGGGAAAGGGCCTAGTATGTCGAGCCCCCAGACCGAGAAGGGCCAGGAGAGAGGAATGGTTTGAAGGGCTTGAGCTGGCTGATGAAGCTTCTTTGAATGGAACTGACACGCTTCACACCTGGTGACTAGTGCCGTCACATCCTGGAGGGCGGTGGGCCAGAAGAAGCCTTGCCGAAATGCCTTGCCGGCAAGGGCCCTTGACCCGATGTGGGATCCACATATGCCTCCGTGTATCTCCGCCAACAGCTCCAATCCTTCCTCCCGAGGGATACACTTCAATTTCACACCGTTCGGCCTCTTTCTGTATAGGACGTCATCGCCGAACTGGTACATGGTAGAGCAGCGGGCTACTTTTTCCGCTTCTTCCTGCTCTTCAGGAAGTTCCCCTGTTTGGAGGAATCGGACGGTATGCTGTGCCCACGCTGGAGCCTGGGGCTCGACGGCGAGGACTAAAGGCATTTCCTCCGCTATAGGAACGACTGTCTCGATGGCAAGAGCTCGACGCTCCGCCGGAGCTAGCCGTCCCGTGGCGGGCTCAGTGTCCCTAGCAACATCCTTGCCGGCGGCTCCGGGGAGCTCGGCGGGAAAGTACTTGCCGGGTCCTGATTTCCTCCTCTTGTTCTGCTCTATTGATGGATCAACGGATGGCTGAGTTAGCTGGAGCACAAAAGTACCTGGTTCCACAGGTAGCTTGAGGGCAGCGCATTTTGACAGGTAATCGGCGATATCGTTCTCCACTCGGGGAACGTATTCAGCCTGTATACTATCGAAACGCTCTTCCAGCTTTCTCACTTCATCGACGTAGGCCTTCATCAACGGGCTCTGGTAGTCCTTGTTGACTTGCTTGACGACGAGCTGCGAGTCGCCCCTGACGATGAGCTTCTTGATTCCGAGGTCCGCCGTGATCCTAAGACCGGCAAGCAGCCCTTCGTACTCCGCCGTATTGTTTGTTGACACCTCCCTGGGGAAGTGCATCTGGATCACGTACTTGAGGTGCTCTCCGGTGGGCGCGACAAGCAGTACGCCAGCATCGGCGCCGTGTAAGGAGAAAGCTCCATCAAAGTACATGATCCAACTGCAACTTGCCTCCTTGCTGGGGAGAGCAGTCTCTTGGGCTTCTTGTTTCCGCCGGTGGAGCTCTCTGGCACGTCCTCGACGGGAGCGCTACACTCCAAAGAGGTGCGCTTGCCGGAGTGGGTGTCCGAGGTCTCACCGGTCTTCTTCTTCTTCTTCCCTCCCGGGGTCCCAGCGGCAGGAGCAAGTGCCCTAGTGGCGGCAGTTGCTGCAACTGCTTGCTGGTATAGTTGGTCAGTGCAAATCAGCGCATCTTTCTTATCGTAGGGGATGGTGATGATCGTCACAGGTCCTGGCATCTTCAGGGTGTTGTAGGCGTAGTGTGACGCCGCCATGAACTTGGCTAGCGCTGGGCGGCCAAGGATCCCGTTGTAGGGCAAGGGGATCTTGGCAACATCAAACACGATCCTCTCCGTCCTGTAGTTCAGATCGCTTCCAAAAGTCATGGGTAGCGTGAACTTTCCCTTAGGTTCGCTTCTTCCCGGGTTGACCCCCTGAAATGTGCCTGTCTCCTCGAGGTCTCCATCAGGAATCTGCAGTTTCTCGATCACGGCAGGCGAGATCAAGTTCAGGCCGGCCCCGCCATCGACTAGCATCTTTGTCACCTTGAGGTTGCGTATTGTTGGTGAAACCAACAATGGCAAGCACCCGACCGCAGTAGTGCGATCAGGGTGATCCTCAGTGTCAAAAATGATAGGTGTGCTGGACCACTTCAGCGGCCTTTGGGCATCAAACAACGGCTCTGCCGCTGTAGTCTCTCGCGCCCATTGTTAAGCTGGTGGTGAGAAGTATGCAGCGAGGTGCCGCCATCGATGCACATGGCCTCTGTAGCTTTCTGAAACTCTTGGTCGCCGGATTTGTCGTCCTCTTCGTGATCGTCGTCTTGTGGCTTTTTGTCACGGCCCCGGGCGGGCCTCTCCTGTTGTTTATCCCTGTCGCGACGGCCCGCCTGGCCGTCATGCTTCTTGCCGGACCCCTCAGCACCGTCTTGGCCCTTCTCCTTGTCCCGCCTCTCATATTCAGCCCTCTGCTTCTCAGTGAGGAGCTTAACCTGTCGGCAGTCTTGGAGAGCATGGCCTTTGGTGCGATGGATCTTGCAGTATCGCTTGTCGGAGTTCCCTGGCTTCTCGGCAACCGCCAAGGCCCGGCAGGCGACACATCCGGCAATTCCCTTGCCGGGGTCATCTGCCTTGGTTTTCTTGGTGGAGCCGGTGTCACCAGATCCCTCGACGGCAAGCACGGCTTTACCTTTGCGCTTCCTGTTGCGGCGTCGACCCTTCTTCGCCGGGGCGGCAGTATCTTCATCTGAGGAGTCGGTTTCCATGCCGGCGTCTTCGCCGGGGTACTTCCTTCCCTCTTCAGCCCGGGCACATCTGTCAGCAAGAACATAGAGTTCTGCTACATCTTTCACCTTGTTCATTGCCAGCTCTTCGCGCATCTTGCGGTTACGCCCGTTCTGATGGAACGCGCTGATGATGGCGGCAGGGTGAACATCAGGGATATTGTACTATATCCGGCTGAACCTCTGTATATACTTGCGGAGACTCTCGCCTCCCTTCTGGGGAATGACGTGCAGGTCGCTCGCTTGGCCATGGGCTTGGTGGCCTCCAGTAAAGGCGCCCACAAACTCATGGCACAAATCCGACCAGGAGGAAATAGAGTCTACCGGCAAGTGCATCAACCATGACATGGCGTTGGGTTTAAGAGCCAACAGAAAGTAATTCGCAAGCACCTTATCGTCGCGAGCTCCGGCAGCTTGCATCGCAATGGTGTAGATGCTGAGGAACTCGGACGGGTGGGTCTTGCCGCTGTACTTTTCGCCCACGTCAGGTTTGAAGGTGCAGTGAGTGGGCCACTGGAACTACCGCAACTCACAGGTAAAAGCCGGACAGCCTACCTCGTAAGGTAGGCCTCCAGGGCTCTCCGGTGCCGGGTGGTTCACAGCAGGCCCTGCTCGCCTGTCTGACTGGTGGCACACTCCGCGCCGGCGCTCGATAGTGGTTCGAGCGTCTTCATGTCCTCGTTCTCGAAGGACTTGGCACTGGTCACAGTGGGTCCGTGGGTCGGACGACGCTATGGAGATTTCGTTGCCCGTAATGTCGCGACGGGCTGGCGTCCGCGGTACCGGGCGAGGAGGAGGCGAGTTCACCGTGGTCGCGGCGCCGCCGGCTTTCCTGCCACTGGTGCGTGGGACTCCGTCGGAGCGTCGACCCAGGGGCTCCACCGGACTCGGTTCGTCTTTGTTGGCCACCGCAACCAGGCTTCGGATAGTGGCTCTCCATTCGTCGAGTTTCCCCGTAGTGGGAGGAAAATCGAGGAGCAACTGCGCGCGCGCCAGGGCTTCTGCTGGCGTCGGTGGCAGCGAAACCTGCACAGATCGCGACGTGCTTCGACTTCTGACCATGTCAGAAGGAGCTCTATCACGACCCCGCGGTCGCATGCCATCTTCACCAGCGCCTCGGCGAGCGGACAGGTCTTCTACCTCCCGGGAGTGGCGCTCGGGGCTCTTCCCGCAGCGACGCCCGGGGTCTTCGGCGTGATTGCGCCGTTCGTCGCGCGCCGCTTGAGAGGAGCGCGCCGTCGGCGCCGGCGTGGGAGTCTTGGAGGCCCTCGCATCGCCTTCGGGCGGGACGGTAGCGATCTTGGAAGGCCCCGCGCCACCCGCGGAGGGCCTGGCTCCATCTTTGGATTTGGCAGCGTGCGGCCCGTTACTAGGCGCACGAACATCGCCGCCTCCCAAACTCCGGCTGCTGGGACGGTGTTGGTGTTCGCGAACGGCACCCCGGGTCCTTTCTGCGACCGGTCCGCTGCTCGCCCGCGTCAGGACGGGATGTCCGGCTTTCGACGGGCCAACCGCCACCGTCGTCTTCTTCTTGGGTGCCATGACGATGAAGAAGCGTCGAACTAACTGCTAAAGCCGGTTCTCACAACTGTGCCCCCTACCTGGCGCGCCAAAGATGTCGGTGGGAACGACACCTATGGGATCACAAGAATCCTTACTACGGTTGCGGGGCGCGGGGTCCTGAGAAGAGCGAATCAAACAGATAGCACATGGTTTGTTTACCCAGGTTCGGGCCGCGGGGATGCGTAAAACCCTACTCCTGCTTTGGTGGATTGTATATCTGTGTTCTTGAGCTAGCTATGGGGCGTGAGGAGCTCCAAAAAGCCGAATCCTCCTCCTGGTCGCCTCGGGCCTCCTTTTATAGGAAAGGGGTTGCCACAGTAGCACCAGGAGGTGGAAAGGGAACAGTGATGCGAGGTTATCCCTCGCATTACATGACAAGCCGCATTTAATGCGTCTTGCCCAGGTGTCCTTGCTTTATCTGGGACGGGGGAGAGACCTGTCTCGTCCATCGCCGCTCCCTCCCATGTCGACACGCGCCCTGGCCAGCGGCGCCCGCGGTGCCATGTAGGCAGGCAGGCAGCTGAGGTGGCACAGTGGTGGGTCTCCACGAAGATCTGCATGCCGCCACGCAGGTGCCTGCCCAGCTGGTTGGGTCGGCGGCTGCATGCGAACGGCAGTGGAGGTTCGACTGGCGTGGGCCTGATGGTGGCCCAACAGGTGTTCTTGTCAAGGGCCTTGCCGGGGCCCCAGGAAGGGTCTTGTCGTGGCGCCTGCTGTCATCCCCGGCAAGGCTCTTGCCGGGGGCCTTGTGGTCCTCCTTGTCTGGGATCCCGCCAAGGATCATCATCTTCTGAAGGGTGTATCTGATCTTGAATGTCTTCACAAAGATCTGCATGCCACCACGGGGATGTCTCCTGAATCCACTGCCCCCATGGGGGCAGTGGACTCAAGGGTGACTCACTCCGTAGGTGTGGGGCGAGCTGCCATGGCAAGGGTCTTGCTGGGTTTGCTAAAACTGCCTCCCGGCAAGGTTCTTGCCGGGGGGGGGTCCGTTTCGTCCCCTTTGCTCTTTGTGGTCTTGGTCTTGGTGTCGTTCTGCTTCTCCTGAGCTTCGGCCTTACCTTGGCTCACCTCCCCTGCCTTGTTCAGTGTGGTGGTGCCCATGGCTCAGACTGCCCGTGCACAGTTATAGGGGTACAAAAAGCGCACCCCTCTTTTTGTACACCGACAACAGGGGACACAATGTTTTACCCAGGTTCGGGCCCTCTTGATGGAGGTAAAACCCTACGTCCTGCTTGATTAATATTGATGATATGGGTAGTACAAGAGTAGATCTACCACGAGATCAGAGAGGCTAAAGCCTAGAAGCTAGCCTATGGTATGATTGTATGTTGTCCTACGGACTAAAACCCTCCGGTTTATATAGACACCGGAGAGGGTTAGGGTTACACAAGGTCGGTTACAAAGGAGGAGATATCCATATTCGTATTGCCTAGCTTGCCTTCCACGCCAAGTAGAGTCCTATCCGGACACGAGACGAAGTCTTCAATCTTGTATCTTCATAGTCTAACAGTCTGGCCAAAGGATATAGTCCGGCTGTCCGGAGACCCCATAATCCAGGACTCCCTGAGTAGCCCCTGAACCAGGCTTCAATGATGATGAGTCTGACGCGCAGTATTGTCTTCGGCATTGCAAGGCGGGTTCCTCCTCCGAATACATCACAGAAGAATTTGAATACGAGGATAGTGTCCGACCCTGCAACATAAGTTCCACATACCTCCGTAGAGAGAATAATATTTTCGCAAATCTAATTTGCTGACTTGTTTTGACAGTATGACATTATGTCATGTCCCGGTGATTATTCGAACTGTTTCCTTTAACTAGCCCCGCACATAACGCGAGGCAGTTTTTCGATACGTCTTGTCAAAGCAGAGATCGTGTCCCCTTATTACGGGATTCTCATCAATACGGGCGTGGGTAACCCAACCGCGCCATCGATTACGGCGCTTGGGGGATAAGCGAGTTTTACCAGGCAAGTGGGGACGCTTAGTTTCGTCCGCCCATATAAAGGGATAAGGATTCACCTTTCTATCCATGCCTTCTTCCTGCTTTGCTCATCCGTTTTCGCACACTCGAGCTCTAGAGCCCAAGTCCGCACTTCCCACCTCAACCTTCTCCAACCATGTCCGAAGCAGGAGGCAGGTGGATGGTCTCCTCCATCACGGATGGAGACATCAAGAAGCTGAGGAGAGCCGGATACCTGCCCGACGACATCGTGCACCAGCTTCCGGATGAGGGGCAGCTCATCCCCACCCTCAGGCCCCATGAGAGGGTAGTGTTCCTCTCCCATTTCCTCCGCGGACTGGGATTCCCTCTCCACCCATTCGCCCGGGGGATCATGTTCTATTACGGCCTAGATTTCCACGATCTGGCCCCGAACTTCATCCTCAACATTTCGGCGTTTATCGTTGTGTGCGAGGCCTTCCTCCGCATCAAGCCCCACTTCGGCTTATGGTTGAAGACCTTCAATGTCAAGCTGAAGGTTGTGGGCGGCCGCCAGGCGGAGTGCGGAGGCGCCATGGTGGGCAAGATGCCCAACGTAACATGGCTCGAGGGCTCCTTTGTGGAAACCATAAAGGGGTGGCAATCGGGGTGGTTCTACATCACCGAGCCGCGCGACCCTGCATGGGCAGCGGCCCCCGAGTTCCGGTCTGGCATCCCCACGCGGCTCGCCTCCTGGAAAGAGAAGGGCCTGTCCTCGGGTAGTTCGCGAGAGCTGACCGGACTCCAAACATGTATTCAGAACATGGTGAACAAGAAGCTCAAACTCGTCAACGTGGTCCAGGTCATGCTCCACCGCCGGATCCTCCCTTTCCAACAACGGGAGTTCAGCTTGTGGGAGTTTGACCCGGTGCAGCACCGAACTCTGAACAGGCTCTTCGACACAACTCACGAAGATGCCTGGAGGGTGCTGTTCAAAAGCGCCGAGGTCCCCCCTCCCATTACTGAGGATCACGGATTCAGCGCGAAGCACCAAGCCAGTGCGGTAAGCTGCTTTACCTTTCACAGGATACTTATTTTTTACAGATTGACTCCATGTGGGATCTAAACTCCCGTACCTTTGATAGGACTGGCAGGAGACGGCTGGATAGATCGACTGTCCGACTCCTTTGCCTGAAGGCCCAGCAGACGCTCTCCTGGCGAAGATGCTGACTCCGGCTCCTTATACGGTGCCGAAGAAGACCAAGAAGGCCAAGGGAACCCGAAAGAGTTCCCGACGCCAGGCGTCGTCGGACTCACCCTCCGATGACTCTGCGGCGCACTCCTCCCCCGAAGACAAGGAAGAAGAAGAAGAAGATGCTCCCCCTCCAGCTAGGGGAGATAAGAAAAGGAAGGCCGCCCCAACTGGGGGGGGGGGGCGAAGGGTCCAAGAAGGGAAGGACTCTCCTTCCGGACAGTTCCACCGCCGCCGACGAAGGCGAAGACGAGTGGTTTCCCAGGGCCAAGCCCCTGGGGAGATCGTAAGTATTCGGATACCAGAGTAACTCATAGCATTCCTTTGTCGCACTGCTTCCCTAACGCCGAACATAATTATGTAGGCCGCCACGAGCCAGTATCGATGTATCATCGGACGGCTCCCTGGGCTCCTCGGACATGGATAGTGATCCAGTCCCGACCGCCACCTCCCCTCATCCTGCCGACGACGCCGAGGTGCTATCTCAAGAGGCACCGGATCGAGGGGAGATAGTCCCGGAGGCGCCTCAAGGCGACCTTCCGGACTCCGGGAGCCGAGGGGACGGGGCCCCTGAGAGCTCCGAGTTCGGCCCTCAGCCAAACACCGCGCCAGAACCTCTAGTGGTTCCGGGCTCGGGCAGGCGGCCTCCTTCTAAGAGGGGCAAGACGCTTGTGCTGGTGACCCCTGTCCATCCAGAGGCGCCGGACAATCTGCTGGAAGAGCTTCGCAGCGCTTCCATCGACGAGGAGCACCATACTATTATGAGTGCGGTGGTCCAGAAGGTTTAGTCCGCCAAGAGCGGGTTGACTGAAGCCTGTGCCGGCCTTCTAACAGGCTTTGAGGTAAGTGTTTTAAAATGTAGTAGAAATATTACCGCATAGACAATAGCCCTTGATGCTTTGTTCGGTGTTCACAAAGAAAAGCCGAACAGAGGATCAAATAATATCGCAAGAGTCTAATATAAGTATGTCAATATGCATATGCAGGCTTCGCTGCTGGCGTCCGCCGCACTGACTGCAGAGGTCGCCGTACTGAAGCAGGACCTCGAGGGGTCCAGGAAAGAGCTCGACCTTGTCAAGAGGCAGCTTGAGGGGAACAAGGGTAAGTAATACCCTGTCTATAGATATGTATATATAAAAAAAGACGCGATTGCAAAATGACAAGATCATCATATATTTGCCAGGGACCACGACCGAGGTGGCGACCCTGAAGCAAGCGCTAACCAAGGCCGAAGATAATGCGACCAAGGAGTGCACCGAGCGAGAGAAGCACGAGGCTCGGGTGGGCGAGGTGCACCAAGAGCTCCAGGCTCTCATGGAGAAGCACGAGGCGTTGGAGCTTGACTCAAAGACACGGGAGTCGGAGCTTGCCGCGGCCCTCAAGAGCACAAAAAGTGCCAAGGCCGAAGCCCAAAGGGACCTCCAGGAAATCGACGCAATGAAGAAGATAGCGGCGGGTAAGGCTTTCTATATGCAAAGCAAGCATGTAAAAGTAAATTACCGATTACTTACCCAAATCCGGAGCTCTCCAGGAGCATTCGCAGATTTGCCCCGCAGCGTGTCCGATGCTGCACAATTTTACCAGGACGAGGATGGAAGCTCAACAGAGAAGCTATTCTGGTCTCAGTATGCTGAGGCCGAACACCCAGTGCCAATGAGCGACCAGCTAAAGCAGATGGTCGAGCTACATAAGGCGGCCGATCGGGCCATGAAGGGCTTTATAGTCCGGCTGTGGCCTGGCGACGCCCTTCCGAACAGCTTCTTCGGCCTGGTGAGGCGGCTTGTGGATGCCTGCCCACGGCTGGAGGTCGTCAAGCGGTCTGTCTGCATTGAAGGTGCACGACGGGCTTTCACCTGTGTTAAATTGCAGTGGGTCAAGCTAGACTCCGTGAAGCTGATCAAGGAGGGGCCGCCAGAGGGCAAGGAGCACCGCCACCCCGAGATGTACTATGAGGGTGTTCTGCCGGGTGCCTGTCTCATAGCGGACGAGTGTTCAAAAGATGTAATATTTGAGTGAGACTTGCTCGTTTTATCCTGTATTTATGAAAACTTGTTTCATATGCGCTATGCAACGCTTGTTTGTATTTAAAATATTACCTTCTGTTTGACTGTTTATCTAATCTGAGAGATGGCTAGTCCTCGGCTTGGGTGTTGGGGTGTTCGGGATAAACCTGAGCTCTCTTGTTCCCATGTTTGGGTCCTTCGAGGGAGGTGCTCAGCACAGCGAACAAGGCAACCGAACTAATAATGCTTTATCACTCTCGCTTAGCCATAGAATTCTATAATTTTAAATTTCGGCGAAGCCCCTGGTATTCGCTAGGCCGAATTTGGGGCGCGATACACGCCTTTAAGCCGGACAGGGCCGGCCCCTCGCTCTAAGCGGCATAAGTCTTTAGGGACTCGAAAACCTCGCCGAACAGTGACTAGTCTCTCGCCTTATCATGACATTCAGTTTTAGCTTTCTCTACTGAGGTGCTGAACCCAGCTGAACCAGGGCACAATCGCAGTAGTTCTCCTAGCGCTACCTTAGCCGATGGAGTGGAACGTAAGGTACCAAAACATAGGAGCCGGGCAAACCCAACATTTGACCAAAGACATGATTCGGAGCTGATGCATATAATGCTATAAGTTCGGGGTGCCACACTTGTGACAGTGCTCGGACTTTTCACACCGTATTGTGGGGTACGTAAGCCCCTGCTGTATTGGCCTTACCAAAGTGTACGGTTGCAAGGCGTCATTAATGAACACACACACACACACACACACACACATATATATATATATATATATATATATAACAAGAATGGCAATAATAGTCGTAATGTCATGCATTGTTTATTCAAAAAATTGCGTTAAAGCAGAGTGATACAGATAGTGTGATAAGCAAAGAGTAGGACTATGTCCCTTCCAAGGGCAAGCTAAGGAATGATATTAAATCGAATATTTCGCTCGTTACTGTAATCCACATGGGAATTCCGTGGTATGACGTAGCTGTCTGCCTCCTTGGTTCTGCATCATGTGTTCGGCAGTAGTGCTGCCAGACAGTGTTTCCAGAGATTCATGTCCTGAAAAAAAATAACCAAACGGGAAGCCCCTAGTGCGGTTTAAGCCGCGTCTTGGGGCGTGCCCTAGTTGTGCCCCCTCCCCACCTGTGCCCATGGTATTTTTAATGCGTAATTATGTACGCGTGGTACGAGTTTAACCATTGGGCTGGGATTGGGGTGTCTGCCATATTGCTACACGAGGTCAGATCGCGCCAGGCGGTCTATTTGCCGATTGCTCTGAGTGCGCTTGAAGGTGTCCGGGCTTTGAGGTGCCGAACTGGTTGATTGCCTTGAGAGGCTGCTTTGCACTTCTGCTGCGAGGGCTGCGGTGTGCTCCTCTGTTCGGAGAGAGCGCTCTATGTTTCCATTGACTGTAATAACTCCGCAAGGTCCTGGCATCTTGAGGTTGAGGTATGCATAATGCGGTACCGCATTGAATCTAGCAAATGCGGTTCGCCCGAGCAACGCGTGATAACCACTGCGGAACGGGACTATATCGAAGATTAACTCTTCGCTTCGGAAGTTATCCGGGGATCCGAAGACCACTTCCAGTGTAATTGAGCCTGTGCAATGGGCCTCTACACCTGAAATGACGCCTTTAAAGGTCGTTTCTGTGGGTTTGATCCTTGAGGGGTCTATACCCATTTTGCGCACCGTGTCCTGATAAAGCAGGTTCAGGCTGCTGCCGCCATCCATAAGGACTCGAGTGAGGTGAAATCCGTCAATGATTGGGTCTAGGACCAGTGCGGCGAATCCTCCATGACGGATACTAGTAGGGTGGTCCCTGCGATCGAAGGTGATCGGACAGGAGGACCAAGGGTTGAACTTTGGGGCGACTGGCTCCAACGCATATACGTCCCTGAGCGCACGCTTCCGCTCCCTCTTGGGGATGTGGGTTGCGTATATCATGTTCACCGTCCACACTTGCGGGGGAAACCTCTTCTGTCCTATGGTGTGCGGCTGCCGGGGCTCCTCCTCGTCATCGTCATGCGGCCCCTTGTCCTTGTTTTCGGCAATTAACTTGCCGGCCTGCTTGAACACCCAACAATCCCTATTGGTGTGATTGGCTGGCTTGTCTGGGGTACCGTGTATTTGACACGAGCGATTGAGTATACGGTCCAAGCTGGACGGACCCGGCGTACTTTGTTTGAATGGCTTTTTCCGCTGACCGGGTTTAGAGCCTTTGATTCCGGCATTGACTGCCGTATCCTCGGTATTTTCGCTGTTAATGCGGCGCTTATGTTTGTTGTGACGTGACCTGCTATTGCCGTCCTTGGTATCGGAGGTACCATGGTTCTTTGATATGTTATTACTGCGAGCCAGCCAGCTTTCTTCTCCCACACAAAAGCGGGTCATGAGCGTCGTGAGAGCTGCCATAGATTTCGGCTTTTCCTGACCAAGGTGCCGGGCTACCCACTCGTCTTAGATGTTGTGTTTGAAAGCCGCTAAGGCCTCTACATCCAGACAGTCGACGATTTGATTTTTCTTTGTAAGGAACCGAGTCCAGAATTGCCTGGCCGACTCTTCTGGATGCTGAATTATGTGGCTCAAGCCATCGACGTCTGGTGGTCGCACATAAGTGCCCTGAAAGTTGTCGAGGAATGCAGCTCCCAGATCTTCCCAACAGCTAATGGAGTCCGCTGGCAAGCTGTTAAGCCAATGCCGTGCTAGTCCTTTGAGCTTTAGTGGGAGGTATTTGATGGCATGTAAGTCATCACCGCGGGCCATGTGGATGTGGAGGAGGAAATCCTCGATCCATACTACGGGATCTGTTGTGCCGTCGTATGATTCAATATTTACAGGTTTGAAACCTTCTGGGAACTGATGATCCATTACTTCATCTGTGAAGCATAAGGGGTGTGTGGCGCCTTTGTATTGGGCAATATCGCGACGCAGCTAGAATGGGTCTTGCCCGCTGTGTTCGGCCCGGCCGGATTTGCTTTTACTGTATCCAGCGTGACGTTTATCGTCTCGCAGAGTTGTGCGCCCTCGTGATCCGTAGATCGATCTTGCATGCTTTTCTTTGTCCTCCAATATGTCTCGCAGGTCTAGCGTATCTCCCCATGCCTTTTTATTTGAATGGCGTCGGGGTGGAGGCTGATTTTTTGGCTGGAATGCCTCTCTATCGCGGCCATGAGGTGGCCAATCAGCCGTATCATACGCTTCTTCCTCCAGTCGGGGTAGTAACCTACACTTTGGGTAATTCTTGGAGGGGCCCTCGAGTTTATATTCCTCGGCCGCGAGGACTTCAGTCCATCTGTCAGCTAGCAGATCTTGATCAGCTTGAAGCTGCTCCTGCTTTTTCTTCAGGCTATTTGCCATGGCCATAAGCCGGCGCTTGAAGCGCTCTTGTTCGACAGGATCCTCTCGTACGGCGAATTCATCATCGCCGAGGCTTGCCTTGTCTTCGGAGGGGGCATGTAATTGCCATCCTCCTCCTCTCCGTCTGTCGCTCTCTCAGGAGGGCTGGCTCCTCCATCCTCCTGCTCTAAATCTTGCTGGAGGGGATTGTTGTTATATTCGGCACTATCCGGAGTGTTATTATCTCCTGTGCCGGTATCACCACTTTTTCTTTGGCGGGACTTAGAGCGGCGCCGCTGACGTCGGCGCTTGGGTTGCTTCTTGGAGGGGTCATCCTCCGTTATCTCGTCGTTGTTGCCTTCTTTGGGTGTATCCACCATGTATATGTCATATGACGAGGTGGCTTTCCAGTGCCCTATAGGCGTTGGTTCATATTCGTCTCCTACATCGTCGTCCATACCGTCGATGTCTTCGGAGTCGAAGTCGAGCATGTCGGTTAAATCATCGACAGTGGCTACGAAGTGGGTGGTGGGTGGGCGTCGAATTTCTTCGTCGTCCGCATCCCAATCCTGTTGGCCATAGTCCGGCCAGGGCTCTCCTGACAAAGAGAGAGACTTTAGTGAATTCAGAATATCGCTGAAGGGCGAGTGGTGAAAGATATCCGCGGCGGTGAATTCCATGATCGGCGCCCAATCGGATTTGATGGGCAGGGGCACGGACGGTTAAGAGTCCGGAAAAGAGTCTGGCACCTTGCAGTCATGGGCTTCGCAGAGGATTAGGCTGGTGTTTGGCTCGATCGTCGTTGAGACTGCAGCCCCTAAGGCGGTGTCTAGCCACCCGTCCTCGATTGGCACAGTTGGCTCCGAGCTAAGGGTCGGAGCTGATGCGGGCGCGGCCTCTGGGGTACTGTTCGGTGGCAGAGCTAGGTCATACCCATCGTGACAGTGCAGCGCGCCCGGCTGTGGCTCGAAGGTGGCTCCTAAGCATCACGACTCAGGAGCTCTTATTGGCTCTCCAGCACTCACCCCCTGGCCTTCACCACGGCACCGCGACCTGGCATACCAGCGGCAACTGAGCTCGCTCGAGGGCCGGGTCCAGAGGATGTAGAGCACATAGAAGAGCGTGGAGAAGAGGGGGATGCTTGCACGGTCCTAACCTGGCTATACTACGGCCGTCGGCACACGAGTCTGGTGCAGCACGAGGAAACAACTCCTGACTACCAGGATAAGTTTCGCACCGCAGTCGGCCAAGCGCTATGGCAGAAGATTCCCACCTCTCGCAGCCCTGCTGTGGTGGCGTCGCCTCCCTTTCCGCCCTTTAGGTAGTTGCTTGCACTCTAAAGGGGACCTCTTGAGCATCGCCCGTCAGGATCTCTTACTGGACCTCGGGCCTCTCACCTCCTGGCCTTGACCACGGCATCATGACCTGGCAAACCAGCGATGGCTGTAGCATGCCTGGGGACTGGGACCTATCGGCGTAGAGCACCAAGCTGTCGTGGGGTTGGAAAGGGGAGACCAAGCCGAATTAGGACATGCGTTCGCAAATTTTCATAATAAGGATAATATTAACAAAAGACATTACAGACCCTTTACACGCCCCACGGGGTCCGTCTTGATTCCTCGCAGGGAACAAAAGAAGGGAGTTTTAGGGTCCCTATCTACACGTGCCAAACGCCGCCGACACCATCATCAACAGTGGGCCACGGGAGGCCGATGCCAACCTCATCCAAATTAGCGACGGCGGCAGCCGGACGTTGCGGCCTTACTCCGGGCGCAGTGAGATCTCGAAGACACGTAGCTGTCGTTGCTCGTCTCCGGAGTCTCCTCGAGCTCGGGAGAATCATTGGACCACCGGGAGTCGCCGCTACTGCTGGAGGAGCTGCTGGCGAAGCCAGTTGCAGGCTCGGCATTGGCCGCTGCGCTGTCATGACGACCCCGTTTAGGGCAACACTCCAAGCCCTTCCTCGTCGAAGACCTTGAAGAACATCGTGCGGGCACCGTCGTACTCAAAGTGGATGGTGAGGGCACCTTCTGCATGGCAGACTCGAGCGACCTCGCCCCAGCCGCGGGTCATGAAGATCTTCCCTGGGAGATGGCTTCGACCTCTGCTCCAGTCGCCGGGGCATCACAGTCGGCGTGTTGCAGCCAAAGTTCGAGGGGGCCCCTCGGCGGCATCTCGGTGGTGAAGAATTGCGGGAAATGAATTGATGTGCGCGGAGGCATCGCCGCCCACACCATGGCGCGGCGACCACGGCCACAACATGGTCGGTGCTACTCACCGCATCTCCCTCCGGAGCCCTTGGCTCGGGCGTACAAGGGCAGCGGATACCCAGGAGGTGGCCGCTCGCACCAAGGCCTCGACACCTCTGGCCTCACGACTATGTCACTACAATGGGAGAGCCTCTTCTTCGGCGTAAGTGGCTCAGGCTCGTCGAGGGGGGTCTTTCCCTTCTCCGCGGTCGAGAACCTCTGTATCAGCGCCATGGTCGATGCAGCAAGCGATGAAGCAATGAAGAAGAAAGAGCAGGAGGAGCGGAGGAAGAGATGGGTGATGGGGGCTCCGCTCCCCTCTTCCCATTTATAGCTAAGGGGAGGCCAACCGTCGGCCTCCATGATCTAAGGTAATAATGATCTTTTTCTGCATGTAGCAAGGACTCGTCAAGTCAGGCAGTTGCCGAGGCAGCCTGGGGAAGCAGAGACGCCCACGTACAATCAATCGCCATGCGTCAAACGAGGCCACAGGCTGTTGGGGCCCGCGGCACTCCGCACTTGCTCCTTGGCTTCGCCTCGAAGCCAAACCCAAGTGTGCCTTGGGCCCGGGGGCTACTGTCGGTGTCCTAGGAACGAGGGTCCCCAGAATTGCCTGCCTGCGGCCCACGGCGTGGCTCCACCAGCGGCCCTGTACGACCCATCTTCACTAGCAAACACTCAAGACCCTCGCGAGGGGCCAAGCCTCGCGAGGAAGACGACGCAAGACCTCCTCGGGGGCAGCCTCACCAAGCTGGCTCATGAGGGGTGGAGAGATTAAGGCAAGGGGCACCTCGCAAGGTTCTTGTGACGCAAGCCATGACGACCAAGGCCAGGCGGACAACACGCGGGCACCAGCACGCGCAGTGTCCTCGTTTCCTCTTTGGTGCTAAAGAGGCAAGTGCAGGCGTGGAGTCCCGAGGCATCAAGCAAAGGTTTCCGTATCGGTGCAACGATACCAAGACTAGCAGGACGACAGGACGGAGGTCACCGTGGAGCCCAAGACGGCGTCATCCTAGAGCCTTTGGCAGGCAAAGACCATCTTTTGTCAGGATAGCTTGTACTAGCTGTCCCCTTCAAAACTGGCCGATGTGGGATCCCTTCTCGCCTAGTATTTGTGAAGATGACCCGGGCCTCTATATATAGGGCTAGCCACCATTGTAGGGACCAACCGATCGACCAACCGGGAAGGATTTACACATCAAGAGAGAGGGATGATTCTCTACCGCAATAGCTCATGAAGCACAAGAGCACCTCTCCTCAGGAGGCTGTTCTTCCCCTGTAACTGTTCATCCTCAGCCCCAGAGGCAATCCACCACACCACACTGGAGTAGGGTATTACACCACATCGGTGGCCCGAACCAGTATAAATCTTGTGTCCCTTGTTCTGTGGGTTCGATGCGCTAAGCCTTGAGATTGCGGTGAGGGCATGAGCTAGAGGGATAGAGATCTTCGTGCGCACCCCAGTGTTCGAACCTCAAGGGTTTTGCTGGAACCCGAAATCCGACAGCTGTTCATCCCTTGTACTAGTTCATCCTCAGCCTATGAGGCAATCCACCACACCACACTAGAGTAGGGTATTACACCACAACGGTGGCCCGAACCAGTATAAACTCTCGTGTCTCTTGTTCCTTGGGTTCGGCGAGCTAGGCCTAGAGATCATTGCGAGAGTGAGCGTGACAGAGAGAGTTCTTCATGCGCACGCCAATGTTCGAACCATAAGGGTTTGCAGGAACCCATGATCCGACAGAGTTCGTCTAGTGCCGCATTGCTCCGCTTCAGCGCCATTCTCGACAAATATGGGCCTTCTCTGGCAGCAGGGACCCCATGAGGCTCCAGGTGTCCGCGCTTCCCCCACGGGATGCTGCGCACGATGCTCCAGCTCTTGACGGGCGACCCGGCGCCATCCACGCTTCCGAAGGATGGCTGTCTCCTGTACTGTTGCTCGAATAAGGAGTTCGTGAGGCAGATGCCCCTTTTTGATGAGTGGGGGCTGCGCCCAGCTAGCCTTGAAGGGCCCCACGAGAACCCCGTCCTTGTGGTCCCTCTGCCCGCCGCCCCTGCGGGCTGCGCCCCAGAGGTGGATGCAGGGGTGCGTGCACCGCCGAGGGCCGGCGGGGCTGCTGCTGAAGAGACGACGCAGCCTGGTGCTCCTAAGATGGCAGCCCCCGAAGCTCGGGGTGAGCTGTCCTGAGGGGGCGGTCGGAGAGCTGGTGTGATCCGAGGCTCCCGAGGTCGCCGCCCCCGAAGCTCGGCCAAGTAGTCTTGAGGTGGGGGCTGGGGAGCTCTCGAGGTCGCGACCTCAGGAGCCCCGCCGAATGCCCCTGACACTGATGGTCGTGCCTAGGGCTTCGGCCGGCTTCGCCTGAACCTCGAAGCACTCCGCAAGAGGAAAGGGGGTCCAAGCTGCAGCGGTGACGCCTACTGGCCACTGAAGTAGAGGAAGTACATAGCCACAGACGAGTGAGTACCTTATCTTCGTGATTTCTTGTGTGTTGCGTCCTTTCCTAACAATTGCTCTTCAGGGTCCCTTCGGCTGCAGCGGCGAGGCATCTCGAGGCGCAGCCTCCACCAGTCCTTAGCTCGATCCTAGTCTTGAGCCCCCCACATCTAAGCACTACGCGAGGCACGTGGCCTGTCCAAGAGGCGGACGCGTCGATGGGGGGTCTTGATCCTGCTTTCCTGGTGTCCTTCCTTCACAACTCGACCTGGGGTGCAGAAGGCATGCCACGGGCTCCTCCATTGGTCATCACTGGCGGCTGGGCAACCCTAGCACTGGCTTTGTCTTCGGGTGGCAAGGCCGCACCACCCAGCACGTCCGTCGAGGCCCAAAAGGTGGCGGGTAAGGCACCGGCCTCCAGTCCCCTGCCAGGGGCAGGCTGTCGGCGTCCTAGGAACGGGGGTACCCAGACTTGCCTGCCAGCGTGGCTCCATCAACGGCCCGGTATGGCCTAGCTTCAGCATCAACAACTCAAGACCCTCGCGAGGGGACAAGCCTCGCGAGGCAGACGACACCAAGACCTCCGTGGGGGGTGGCCTCACCAGGCTAGTTCCCAAGGAGCGGAGATATCTATGCAAGATGCACCTTGCGAGCTTCATATGACGTGAGACATGGTGACCAATGCCAGGCGGGCGCCAGCAGGCGCAGTGTACCAGTTTCCTCTTTGGTGCTAAGGAGGCAAGCGCAGGCTGCGGGGTCCCGAGGAATAAAGCAAAGGTGTCCATATCGGTGCAACAAGACCAAGACTGCCATGACGGAGGTCATCACGGAGCCCACTGCAGCGTCACCACCAGAGGCTTTCGCAGGTGAAGACCACTTTTGTTAGGATAACTTGTACTAGTTGTGTCCCTTCGAATTTTTCCGTTGTGGGTTCCCTTCCCACCTATTTTGGGCAGAGGACCAAGGCCCCAATAGATAGGACTTAGCCACTGAAGGAAATATGCCCTAGAGGCAATAATAAAGTTGTTATTTATATTTCCTTATATCATGATAAATGTTTATTATTCATGCTAGAATTGTATTAACTGGAAACTTAGTACATGTGTGAATACATAGACAAATAGAGTGTCCCTAGTATGCCTCTATTAGACTAGCTCGTTAATCAAAGATGGTTAAGTTTCCTAACCATAGACATCTATTGTCATTTGATGAACTGGATCACATCATTAGAGAATGATGTGATGGACAAGACCCATTTGTTAGCTTAGCATCATGATCATTTAGTTTTATTGCTATTGCTTTCTTCATGACTTATACATGTTCCTCTGACTATGAGATTATGCAACTCCCAAATACCGGAGGAACACCTTGTGTGCTATCAAACGTCACAACGTAACTGTGTGATTATAAAGATGCTCTACAGGTGTCTCCGATGGTGTTTGTTGAGTTGGTATAGATTGAGATTAGGATTTTTCACTCCGTGTATCGGAGAGGTATCTCTGGGCCCTCTCGGTAATGCACATCACTATGAGCCTTGCAAGCCATGTGTCTAATTAGTTAATCACGGTATGATGCATTACAGAATGAGTAAAGAGACTTGCCGGTTACGAGATTGAACTAGGTATGATGATACCGACGATCGAATCTCGGGCAAGTAACATACCGATGACAAAGGGAACAACATATGCTGTTATGCGGTTTGACCGATAAAGATCTTCATAGAATATGTAGGAACCAATAGGAGCATCCAGGTTCCGGTATTGGTTATTGACCGGAGATGTATCTCATTCTTGTCTACATAGTTCTCGAACCCGTAGGGTCCGCACGCTTAACGTTCGATGATGATTTGTATTTTGAGTTATGTGATTTGATGACCGAAGTTTGTTCAGAGTCCCGGATGAGATCATAGACATGACGAGGAGTCTCGAAATGATCTAGAGGTAAAGATTCATATATTGGAAGGTTATATTCGGACACCGGAATGGTTTCGGGAAGTTACAGATAAGTTTCGGAGTACCGGGGGTTATCAGAACCCCCCGGGAAGTTAATGGGCCACACATGGGCCTTAGTGGTGGAGAGAAGGCCGGCCAGGGTGGTGGCGTGCCCCCCTTGCCAATCCGAATTGGAAAAGGGGTGGGGGCGGCGCCCCCCTTTCCCTCTCCTACTCCTCCTCTCTTTCCCTCTTTGCTATTCCAAAAAAGGAAAAAGGAGAGGGGAATCCTACTTGGACTAGAGAGTCCTAGTAGGACTCCCCACACCTGGTGCGCCCCCCTTGGGCCGGCCACCTCTCCCCCCCTTTATATACGTGGGAGGGGGCACCCCATAGGCACACCAAGTCTTCTCTTAGCCGTGTGCGGTGCCCCCCTCCATAGTTAGACACCTCAGTCATATCGTCGTAGTGCTTAGGCGAAGCCCTGTGCCGGTAACTTTATCATCACCGTCGCCATGCCATCGTGCTAATGGAACTCTCCCTCGTCCTCAACTGGATCAAGAGATCAAGGAACGTCCTTGAGCTGAACATGTGCTGAACGCGGAGGTGCCGTACGTTCGGTGCTTGGATCCGTTGGATCGCGAAGACGTTCGACTACATCAACCGCGTTACTAACCGCTTCCGCTTTCGGTCTATGAGGGTACGTGGGCACACTGTCTCCGCTCATTGCTATGTTTCTCCTAGATAGATCTTGCGTGATCGTAGGATTTTTTTGAAATACAACGTTCCCCAACAGCCACCACCATAGAGGGGATCCATTCCACCATGACCAGCTCACCAGCTCATCGAGCTCAAGAACACCTCACCTCCCGAGGTTGTTCTACCATTGCACTAGTTCATCCTCAGCCCCTCGATGCAATTTACCACAAAGCTGGAGTAGGGTATTACACTACAAGGTGCCCCAAACCAGGATAAACTGCTATGTCTCTTGTCCCTTGGGTTCGTCGAGCTAGGCCTTGGAATCGTTGAGCAGGCAAACTGGGGAAGACGAGATCTTTGCACGCAACCCAGAGTTCGAACCTCTCAAGGGTCTGCGGAACGGGAATACGACATTTGTCATGCCAGGTAGGGGTGCGTCAGAGCCTCTCTTCCGCCGATCGACTCGCCACCGCTCCACCGCTTCCATGGCTGACGCTCGTCGAGCCCGTGTTGAGCATCGGGGCTCTCTTGCCGCTCGCGTCGCCCAGATGGCGCCCGCCGGTGGGCCTCCCTGTTGTTCCCCATCGCCTGCCGCCAACGCTGCCACCGGCCTGGTGGGGCACGAGCAGCAAGCTTCGTCGCTGCACCCCTCTGTGCGGTGTGATGGACGCACTGCCACCCCGTCGCTGACTCCGGCTGGTTCGTCATCTCATGCTCGTCGAAGGCCAACGAACGCAAGGCTGTGCTGCTCATGGCACGCGAGCTCCTGTGCTACCTCCTGGTCGACGACTTCTATGAAGACTAGCTGAACCACATCACCGAGCTTGTCAGCGCCGCTGGGGTCTCTCGTGCACCGTCCCTCTCGCTACCTCGCCCGCCGCCTGGCGCGGGCAACGTAGCCCATGGAGCGCCTCCGCCTCCTCCTCGTCAAGACGTCGCCCTCAGACCAAGGCGCGCGGTCCCACAGCTTGACCCGCCGCACAGGGTGCCCATGTGTGAAGAAGATAGCTGCCAGGAGGTCCAGCGGCCACAAGAAGGTGCTCCAGCGCTCCCTGCACCACCACATGAAGATAGCACACCGCCTACAGTGGTGGCGCGTGAGCGCCAAGATCAGGCTCCGCCTCCACGCCGGGCTCCCGTGACCACCACGGGCTGCCGAGCCTTCACTCCCGAGCTATGCAGCGTCGTGTCGCCGGGGAAGTTCAAGCCTGACCTGCCCCCGCGCTACAACGGCACCCCGACCCTGCGGATTTCCTGTATCTCTATGAGATGAGCATCGAGGCGGCCAATGGAGATGCGAAAGTCATGGTGAACTGGTTTCCCATGGCCCTCAAGGATGGCGCACGCTCATGGCTCCTGAACCTGCCTGCGGGATCGATCTCCTCCTGGGGCGAGATGCATGAGCATTTCGTCACCAACTTTCAGGGCACTCGCGACCGCCCGCCAGCTGTGGGTGACCTATGGTGCATCAAGCAGCTGCCAGGGGAAACCCTGCAGAAGTATATCCAATGCTCCAACAGCGTTCGCCTCAAGATCCCCAAGGTGTTGGACGAAGCCATTATATCAGCATTCTCTAATGGCCTCCGTGATGTCAAGATGAAGGAGGAGCTCGCCATACACGAGGACCTATGCACGGCTCTAGAGATGTTCAACATGGCAACCAAGTGCGTGAGAGCCGAGGAAGGACACCTCTCCCTCCTCGAGCTCCTAGCGGCCGATCCAGAAGACAAGAAGGCCAAGGCTAAGGACGTGAAGCGCAAGGGGGCGGCCGTGCTCACGCCTGAACAAGAGATGAAGCATGGCTGTGACCACCCAGAGTCATCCAAGGGCTCTTGTCCATTCTGCGTCTTCCACAACGTACACAGCCACAACACGAATGACTGTCAAGAGCTCAGGGCCATTCGTGAAGGGCGCCTCGGTCATCGCCACGAGCACAACGACCGAGGCAACGGCCGTGGAGGAGGTCGAAGTGGAGGACGCTCGGATGACCGCGGCCCCCGTCACGAGTGGCCCAACCAGCCTCGTGAGGACCGCTGGCAGGGCCAGCCTCATGAGGGCGCCTGGAGAGATCAGCCTCATGAGGACCGTCCTCAGGGCAACGCCGGCCTCCCTGCGCTGCCACCGCCACCAAGAAGGAACGACAATCACCACCAAGATGAGGGGGTTGGGGGCTTCCAGGAGCCTCGTGCCATCGCCTTCCTCCTGGGCGGCGCTCAGGCCTTAGCCTCTCATCACATCTTCAAGCAGTTCGCCCGTCATGTGAACGCGGCCATCCCCAAGCTCGAGGCCACACGTCCACTTAGGTGGTCCAAGTGCACCATCACCTTCAGCTCGTCCGACTAGCTCAAGTGTGTGACAACTGCCGGCGCCCTCCCGATGCTTTGCTCACCCATCATCAGCAATGTCCTCGTCACCAAGACCCTCATCTATGGTAGTGCAGGGCTCAATGTTCTTTCCATTGAGACGTTCGACCGCCTCCAAGTACCCTATGATTAGCTGCAGCCCACCAAGCCTTTCTCATGAGTGACCGACGGCTCCACCACCACAATAGGGAAGATCTGCCTCCCTGTCACCTTCGGCCAGCGTGACAACTACCGCACCGAGCTCATCAACTTCGACGTTGCCCAGATCCGCCTTCAATACTGTGCCATCCTTGGATATCCAGCCCTGGCCAAGTTCATGGTGGTGAATCATCATGGTTACAACCATGACAACATCATGATCTCCTGCGAGGAGAAGGATGCAGTGTGCTCTCTCGAGCGTGCCTACCAGGCTGCAGCGGACAAGGACCCAAACAACGAAGGCACCATCTACCCTCCTGAGGCTGTCCACAAGAAGAAGAAGAAGCAGCTGCTCCGCCAAGAGCCTCGGGAGAGAGGTTTCTCCAGGGACACCACCTCAGGGCCCGCGCCCACGGATGGGGCGCTCGCCTCTCGTGCATAGGAAGGCGCTCCCGGCGCCCTACTTAGGCTAGGCTCGAGGCTCTCTTCTGGAGGGCCTCTGACTTAGCCAATGTCATGAGGGAGGCGCTCGGGCACCACATGGAGGCATGCTTCAGTGCGCGTTTCCCTCACAAGGGCACAAGGCACGGGGTGCCAGGTGCTCAGGAGTTCATCACCAAGGCGACCGAGGAGCTTCAAGAGGTGAGAGCCATGTGTAGCGACCGCCGCCCACCACCTGGCGCGGCTCCTTGTCCTGGCATGGACAACAAGCTGTGCGTCTGCGTCAACATTCCAGGGCTCAACAAGGCCGCATCCCAGGAGCGCTTCTGGCCATCACACGTTGGTCGGTGTGAGGGCCCCCTCACAGCTACGTTCGCATGCCTTTTGGCCTGCCGAACGTGGCTATTACCTTCCAGCGTCGCTTGCGGGATGTTCTGGCGGCTCAGGAGGCTAGGCACCAAGCGGTCCTGGCGGAGATGGCGACGGTTCTTCACGAGCCTCCCGAGCCTCCAGAGCCGCCTGAGGTTCAGGACCCAGGCGGCTCATGAGGAGAAACTTCTTTGGCAAGCATCTTTAGCTACTCCAACATCTCTTCAGGAACAATGCCAGGTGACATTTGCTGGTTTATTCAGTTGGGGGCGCCCCTCGGGCTGCATTATCCCTAGATTGCATGGGCCTGTCCCTATGGCATGTATCTTTCTTCCATCTTCTAGTCGCTTTGTTGGGGGCGCCCCTCGGGCTGCATCATCCCCAGGCTACGTGGGTCTGTCCTTGTGGAATGTATCGTTCTTGCATCTATCAAAGCTAGCGTTACCTCCTTCCATAAGTTATTTCATGATTATCATCTGCCTGTTCGGCACTTCATTGCCATGATCTCGTACGCCCTTGCAAGCCCACCCACGACTGCCTCATGATTAAGGGTGGTCTGTCCCTGTAGCGTTGCTAAATCCAAGTGGTTGAGCTCTGGCTCGCGGGCCAGCTCGCGTGCACGTCACCTCCCATGGTCCTTGTTGCCTTGTCCTCGCATGAGATAATCGGGGGAGGGTAAGTTAGGGCGCGCAACACGGTGCCTCATCACCACGGGAGCCGTGCGCCGGTTTTCTTTCTTCAGGATTTTTGCATGAGAAGACTGGGCACGGTGTCTGTGCTCAGGTTTGTCCCCGCAGCATTGATAAACCCAAGGCTTGAGCTCTGTCTGGCATGCCGGCCCTGTTCACGTCACCTCCTGGGGTCATTGGTGTTTGGCCTTCTCATGTGATAGCCTCAGGTGTTGGATTTCGGGTTCCGGAAAAACCATTGAGGTTCAAACACTAGGGTGCGCACAAAGATCTCTCCCCCTCTCTAGCTCATACACATCATGATCTCGCGGCCTAGCTCGACGAGCCCAGAGAACAAGAGACACAAGAGTTAATACTGGTTCGGGCCACCGATGTGGTGTAATACCCTACTCTAGTGTGGTGTGGTGGACTGCCTCTGGGGCTGAGGATGAACAGTTACAAGGGAAGAATAGCCTCCTGAGGAGAGTTGCTCTTATGCTTGGTGAGTGAGGTGGCTTGGTGGAATGGATCCGGACCAAGATGAGCTGAGCCAGATGAGGCTAGATCCTATCAGATGCCTCCCTACGGTGGTGGCTAGTCCTATATATAGAGGCCCGGGTCCTCTTCCCAAATATTAGGCGGGAAGGGATCCCACAACGGCCAATTTGAAGGGGGACAGCTAGTACAAGCTATCCTGATAAAAGTAGTCTTCGCCTGCCAAAGGCTCTGGTGGTGAGGCCGTCTTGGGCTCCACAGTGACCTCCGTCCTGTTGTCCTGCTGGTCTTGGTCTTGTTGCACCGATATGGAAACCTTTTCCTGATGCCTCGGGACTCCTTGTCTGCGCTTGCCTCTTTAGCACCAAATAGGAAACCAGGACACTGCGCGCTGGCGCCCACCTAGCTCCTGGCGTCATGGCTTGCATCAGACAACCTCACGAGGTGTCCCTTCCCTTGATCTCTCTGCCCCTCACGAGCCAGCCTGGTGAGGCCGCCCCTGAGGAGGTCTTGCGTCGTCCGCCTCACAAGGCTTGGCCCCTCGCGAGGGTCTTGAGTGTTTGCTAGTGAATATGGGCCGTACAGGGCCGCTGGTGGAGCCACGCCGCGGGCTGCAGGTAGGCAAGTCTGGGGACCCCCGTTCCCAGAACGCCGATAGTAGCCCCCAGGCCCAAGGCGCTCTCGGGCTTGGCTTCGAGGCGAAGCCAAAGGGCAAGTGTGGAGCACCGCGGGCCCCAACAGCCTGCGGCCACAGTTGGCGCATGGTGACTGATTGGACGTGGGCGTCTCTGCCTCCCCATGCTGCCTCGGCAACTGCCTGACTTGACGAGTCCTTGCTCCATGCAGAAAAGATCATTATTACCTTAGATCGTGGAGGCCCGTCGTTGGCCCCCCCATGGCTATAAATGGGAAGAGGGGGCGGAGCCAATGTCACCCATCTTTTCCCTCGCTTCTCCCGCTCCTTCTTCTTCCTCGCTTCATCGCTTGTTGCATCGACCATGGCGCCGATATGGAGATTCTCGGCCACGGAGAAGGGCAAGGCTCCCCTCGACGAGCCCGAGCCACTTCCGCCAAAGAAGAGGCTATCTAATCGTTGAGACGTCATCGTGAGGCCGGAAGTGTCGCGGCCATGGTACGGGCGGCCACCTCCGGGGTATCCATTGCCCTTGTACGCCCAAGCTGAGGGCTCCGAAGGGAGGGGCGTCGAGCACCGCCGCCTGCGCCAGGGCCGTGGTCGCCGCGCCGCGGGGACGCACGCTGTCGCCCCAGGGGTCCATGTCATGGACTCCTCGCGCGAGTTCGTGCTATGAGGGGTGATGCCTCCGCACACTTGGATCTGTTTCTCGTAGTTCTTCGCTGCCGAGATGCCACCGAGGGGGCCCCTCGAGCTTTGGTTGCAGCACGCCGACCGCGATTCCTCGGCGACTAGAGCGGAGGTCGAAGCCGTCTCCTCTGGGAAGATCTTCATGCCTCGTGCGTGGGGCGATGTCGCCCGAGCCTGCCATGCCGAAGGCGCCCTCGCCATCTAGTTCAAGTACAACGGCGCCTCCACGATGTTGTTCAAGGTCTTCGACAAGGAAGGCCGCCGCATGGAGTGCTGCCCTCAGGGGGGTCGTCAGGATGGCGCAGCGGCCAATGTCGATCCTGCCGTTGGGCTCGCCATGAGCTCCGCCAGCGACGGTGGTGACTCCTAGTGGTCCATCGACTCTCCGGAGCTCCTCGATACTCCGGAGACAAGTGACGACAGCTATGTGCCCCCGAGCTCTCGCCGGGCACGGAGCAAGGCTGCAACGTCCGGCCACCGCCGTCGCTGATCTGGATGGGGTTGGCGCCGGCCTCCGGAGGCCCACTATTGATGATGGCGTGTAGATAGGGCTCCTCAGAACTCCCTTCTTTTTGTTCCCTGCGAGGAACTTGGCATTCTGGAGCTGGTTCCCCGTGTTGCGCCAGACTTGTGCGTCAGCCGCTGTTGGGTAGCTAGGTTAGGCCTGTGCCAGCCTCCCCCTCTTCTCCATGATCTTCTGGGTGCTCTACGTCCTCAGGTCCCGGCCCTCGAGCGAGCTCAGCCGCCGCTGGTATGCCAGGTCACGATGCCGTGGTCAAGGCCAGGGGGTGAGGGCTGGAGAGCCAGTAAGAGCTCCCGAGTCGCGATGCTTCGGAGCCCCCCTTTTAACGCACAAGCGAATTGCATGGGAGAAGAGAGAGAGAGAGAGCCTGCGGTACCGCCCGCTGTAGTCCTTAGGAGGTTCCTGCAGGTTAGCGTGAGGAAGGGAACAAATTGCCATGGTGATTGCCGATCCGCCACTGGTTGCTTTGCAAGGATGTGAAGGCACTGAGGGCCTGGTCAGGTGACGTGCGCGGGCGTGCCGCGAGCCAGATCTCGAACACTCAGGTTTGTCCGTGCTGCAGGGACAGAATTGAGCACAAGCACCGTGCCGGCATGAGAGGCTCCCGTGGCGGGCGATAATCAAGCAGGCAGTGATGACCATAGATAGATTATGCATGAAAAGCAGACTGGCCTAGGCAAATGCAAGAACGATACATGCCACTGGGTCGGACCCGAGCGGCCTGGGGATTATACAGCCCGAGGGGCGCCCCCAGCAGGGTGAACTAAAGATGCAAGTGGATACATGCCACAGGGACAGACCCACGTGGCCTGGGAATGATGCAGCTCAGGGGGCGCTCCCAGCTAAATAAACTTGGAAAATGCCACCTAGTTTGGTTGTCGAAGGAGTGTTGGGGTAGCTGAAGACATGTGTCGAAGAAGTCGCTCCTTAGGAGCCGTCGAGAGCCAGAGCCTCAGGAGGCTCTGGAGGCTCAGGTGGCCTCCTGAGGACCGTCTCCATGTCCGCCAGGACTGCGTGGTGCCTGGCCTCCTGACCTGCCAGGATGCTCCATAGATCGCGCTGGTAGGAGGCCACCACGCTCGGCAGGCCGAATGGCATGTGAATGTAGCTATGAGGTGGGACCTCACACCGTCCAGCACCCAAAGGCCAGAAGCGCTCCTGAGATGCGGCCATGTTGAGCCCTGGGATGTCGATGCAGACGCGCAGCTCTCCACCCTCGCCTGGATGCGGAGCAGCGCCAGGTGGGCGGCGGTCACCGCGTATTGCCCTTGCTTCCTGAAGCTCCTAAGTGGTCCTGACGATGAACTCCTGAGTGCCAGGCGCTCCTCGCTTGGTGTCCTCCTGAGGGAAACGTGCCACAAAGCATGCCTCCATGTGGTGCCCGAGTGCCTCCCTCGTGATGTTGGCTAGGTCTGAAGCCCTCCAGAAGAGAGCCCCTGAGCCCTGCCTGAGGAGGGTGCCGGGCGCGCCTCCCTATGCGAGGGATGGAGGCGCGCCAGGCGCGGGCACCGATCCTGAGGTGGTGCCGTTGGAGGCGCCGCTCCCCTGAGGCCCTGTGCGGAGTAGCTGCTTCTTCTTCTTGGGGTTGGCCTCAGGAGGGTACTGCACACCCGCGCTGTCAGGGTCTTCGATTGATGCAGATTGGAAGGCGCGCTCGAGGGAGCACACCGCGTCTCTTTCTTTGCAGGGTACCATGATGATTCCGCCGCTTCCCGGCATCTTGAGGATGTTGTAGCCATGGTGGGTGACTGCCATGAATCTGGCTAGTGCCGGGTACCCGAGGATGGCATTGTACGGCAGGCGGATGTGGGCGATGTCGAAGTCGACGAGCTCGGTGTGGTAGTTGTCGCGCTGACCGAAGGTGACAGGGAGACGATATTGCCCTATCGGGGTGGTGGAGTTGTCGGTCACTACTGAAAAAGGCTTGGTGGGCTGGAGCTGATCGTATGGCACTTGAAGGCTGTCGAACATCTCGACGAACAGGACACTGAGCCCTACGCCGTCGTCGATGAGGGTCTTGGTGACTTAGACATTGCTAATGACGAGTGAACAGAGCATCGGGAGGACGCCAGCGGTTGCCACGCATTTGAGCTGGTCCGCCGAGCTAACGGTAATGGCATACTTGGACCATCTGAGTGGGCGCGTGGCCCCGAGCTTGGGGAGGGCTGCATTCACCTCGCGAGAGAACTGCTTGAAGATGCGCTGGGAAGCTGGGGCTTGAGCGCCACCCAAGATGAGGTGATGGCGCGCGGCTCCTTGAAGCCCCCAGCCCCTTCGTCCTGCTGGTGGTCGTCGTTCCTCCTTGGTGGCGGCGGCAGCGGAGGGAGACCAGGGTTGCCCTGAGGATGATCCTCATGAGGCTAGTCCCTCTAGGCGCCCTCACGAGGCTGGTCCTGCCAGCGGTCCTCGCGATGCTGGTCGCGCCATTCCTGGCGGGGCCCATGGTCATCCCAACGTCCTCCACCTCGTCCACCTCCTCGGTCGTAGCCCCTGTCGTTCCGCTCGGGGCTTCGACCGAAGTGTCCGTCTCGAATGGCCCTGAGCTCTTGACAGTCGTTGGTGTTGTGGCTGCGCACATTGTGGAAGGCGCAGAACGTATGGCTGCCCTTGGACGAATCAGGTAGGTCTCGGCCGTGCTTGGTATCTAGTTCTGCCGCGAGTATGGCCACCACTTTGCGCTTCACGTCCTTGACATTGGCCTTCTTCTCCTCTAGATCCGCAGCAGGGAGCTCGAGGAGGGAGAGGAGCCCCTCCTCAGCTCTTGCGCACTTGGTTGTTATGTTGAATAGCTCCATAGTCGTGCATAGCTCCTCGTGGATAGCGAGCTCCCCCTTCATCTCGATGTCACGGAGGCCATCGGAAAATGCTGAGATGATGGCCTCGTCCGTCACCTTGGAGATCTTGAGATGCACACTGTTGAAGCGCTGGATGTACTTCTGCAGGGTCTCTCCTGGCTGTTGCTTGATGCGGCGCAGGTCACCCACGGCCGGAGGTTGGTCGCGAGTGCCCTGGAAGTTGGCGACGAAGCGGTCACGCATCTCACCCCAGGAGGAGATCGAGCCTGGGGGCAGGTTCAGGATCCACGAGCGAGCGCCATCCTTGAGAGCCATGGGAAACCAGTTCGCCATGACCTTCTCGTCATCGTTGGCCGCCTCGATGCTTAGCTCGTAGAGCTGCAGGAACTCCGTGGGATCGGCGGTGCCGTCGTAGCGAGGAGGCAGGTTCGGCTGGAACTTGCCTGGCCAGACAACGCTACGCAGCTCGGGAACAAGGGCGCGGCAGCTTCCGGTGGCCACCGAGGCCATCTGCAGGGGCGGAGCCTGCCCTTGATGTTCGCGCACCGCTGCCACAGGTGGCACACGTTCTTGTCGTGGTGCCGGGAGCGCTAGAGCGTTTTCTTGCAGTCGGGGAACCTCTTGGCAGCTTCTTCGTGCACGGGCACATGGCACGGTGGATCATGCCGCGGGACCGCGCGTCTTGGGGCGAGGACACCATCTTGACACGGAGGAGGCGGTGGTGTTCCGTGAGCTGCGCGTCTCGGCGCGAGGGCATTGTCTTGATGCGGAGGCGGTGGAGGCGCTCCATGAGCTACATCGCCTACGGCTGGAGGTGGGCGAGGCAGCGAGAGGGATGGTGCAGAAGAGCTTCCAGCGGCGCTGATGAGCTCGGCGATGCGGTCCAACCAGTCCTCGTAGAGGTGGTCGACTGGGCGGTAGCGCAGGAGCTCGCGTGCCATGAGCAATGCGGCCTGCGCGTCCGTGGGTGCGTGGCGAGCACGAGACGATGAGCCGGCCGGAGTCAGTGACCGCGTGGCGGTGCGACTGTCTCGCCGCACGGAGGGGTGTAGTGAGGAAGCTTGTTGCTCGTTCGCTAATGGGCCGGTGGTGGCGTTGGCGGCGGGCGACGGAAAACGACGGGGAGGCCCACCGACAGGGGCTATCTGAGCGATGCACTTGGTTGCCTTGTTGAACATCTCTAGAGGCGTGCACAGGTCCTCATGGATGGCGAGTTCCTCCTTCATCTTGATGTCATGGACGCCATTGGAAAACGCTGACATGATTGCCTCGTCCGTCGCCTTGGGGATCTTGAGGCGCACGCTGTTGAAGCGCTGGATGTACTTCTGCAGGGTCTCTCCCGGCTGTTGCTTGATGCAGCGCAGGACACCCACGACCAGGGGGGGGTCGCGAGTGCCCTGGAAGTTGGCGACGAAGCTGTCGCGCATCTGATCCCAGGCGCAGGTTCAGGAGCCATGAGCGGGCGCCATCCTTGAGAGCCATGGGAAACCAGTTCGCCATGACCTTTTCGTCGCCGTTGGCTGCCTCGATGCTCAGCTCGTAGAGCTACAAGAACTCTACAGGGTCAGGGTGCCTTCATAGCGAGGAGGCAGATCCGGCTTGAACTTGCCTGGCCAGACGACGCTATGCAGCTCAGGAGTGAAGGCGCGGTAGCTTGCCGTGGCCACCGGGGCCTGTCGTGGAGGCAGAGGTTGATCCTGGTGCCCCTACACCGCCACGGCAAGTGGCGGATGGCCCTGCCGCGCCAAGCGATCCTAATGCGGCGGTGCTGGGAGTGGTGAAGCGTTTTCTTGTGGACAGGGGATTTCTTGGCAACTTCTGTCTTCGTGCGCGGTCACACGACGCGGTGGGTCACGCGGCGGGACCGCACATCTTGGAGCAAGGATGCCGTCTTGTCGCGGAGGAGGCGGAGGCGCTCCATGAGCCGCACGCCTCGGCACGAGGGCGCCATCTTGGTGCGGAGGGGGCGGAGGCGCTCCGTGAGCCACATCGCCCGTAGCCGAGGGCGGGCGAGGCAGCGAGAGGGATGGTGCAGGAGAGCCCCTCGCAGCGCTGACGAGCTCGGCGATGCGGTCCAACCTGACCTCGTAGAGCTCGTCCACCAGGCGGTAGTGCAGGAGCTCGCGTGCCATGAGCAGCGCGGCGTGCGCGTCCGTGGGTGCGCGGCGAGCGTGAGACGATGAGCCGGCCAGAGTCAGTGATGGGGTGGCGGTGCGACCATCTCGCCACACGGAGGGGTGCAGTGAGGAAGCTTACTGCTCGTTTGTCGCCGGGCCGGTGGCAGCATTGGCGGCGGGCGACGGAGAATGACGGGGAGGCCCGCTGACAGGGGCTGTCTGAGCGACGCGGGTGGCGAGAGCGGCCTGGCGCTCAGTGCAGGCCCGGCAAGCGTCGGCCATGAACTTGGTGGAGTGGTGAAGCGCGGATTGACGAAGGCGAAAGCTTAAGCGCACCCCTACCTGGCGCGCGAAATGTCGAATTTCGGGTTCCGGCAAAACCCTTGAGGTTCGAACACTAGGGTGCGCACGAAGAACTCTCCTCCTCTCTAGCTCGTACACATCATGATCTCACGGCCTAGCTCAACGAGGCCAGAGAACAAGAGACACAAGAGTTTATGCTGGTTCGGGCCACCGATGTGGTGTCATACCCTACTCTAATGTGGTGTGGTGGATTGCCTCTAGGGCTGAGGATGAACAGTTACAAGGGAAGAAAAGCCTCCTGAGGAGAGGTGCTCCTTGGTGAGTGAGGTGGCTAGGTCGAATGGATCCGGTTCAAGATGAGATGAGCCAGATCAGGCTAGATCCTATCAGATGCCTCCCTACGGTGGTGGATAGTCCTATATATAGAGGCCCAGGTCCTCTTCCCAAATATTAGGCGGGAAGGGATCCCACAACAGCCAAATTGAAGTGAGACAGCTAGTACAAGCTATCCTGACAGAAGTAGTCTTCGCCTGCCAAAGGCTCTGGTGGTGACGCCGTCTTGGGCTCCACGGTGACCTCCGTCCCGTTGTCCTGCTGGTCTCGGTCTTGTTGCACCGATAAGGAAACCTTCGCCTGATGCCTCGGGACTCCTCGTCTGCGCTTGCCTCTTTAGCACCAAAGAGGAAATGAGGACACTGCACGCTAGCGCCCGCCTAGCTCCATTCGTCATGGCTTGCGTCACACAAACCTCGCGAGGTGTCCCTTGCCTTGATCTCTCCGCCCCTCATGAGCCAGCCTGGTGAGGCCGCCCCTGACGGGGTCTTGCACCGTCCGCCTTGCAAGGCTTGGCCCCTGACGAGGGTCTTGAGTGTTTGTTGGTGAAGATGGGCCCTACAGGGCCGTTGGTGGAGCCACGCCGTGGGCCGCAGGCAGGCAAGTCTGGGGATCCCCATTCGCAGAACACCGACATCAGGAGATTCATTCGGTGCAGGCTGTCTAACCATATCGCAGGGTCATCACAAGTGTTCCGAATCAAATTCAGGCGCAACCCGCCATGAGGTAGGTCCTCGTGAGTCCCACACTGGCTCACGAGTGCCCAGACACACCTCCTCTAGCCCTGTCGTGCAAGCCACGTGTCAGGGCGGGGTTGTACACACCCCGGGGGCTCCACTCAGAGGGTGTCCCCACCCACGCACCAGTGGAAGCACCATGCTCCTCACTGGCAGTTGACACGGTCGAAGAGCGGCTATGCCCGTGCAAGTGTGGAAGCGCCATGCTCCGCGCTGGTGATAAACAACTGGGGGCGGCCCCATGGCCGCATTAACCTCAGGGAGCCGCCAAGCTCAGTGGCCAGCCTCATCGTAACACTTCCGCTTCGGGAGAGTCACGCGAGGGTGCTAGGCACGGGGGATACGACTAGGTCACGCCTAGCATACGCCACCCTGCCAGGTACCTCGGACCTGGTCGTCGCGCGCCCCTCCCGAGTGGGACCCCGGCGAGGAAAGGTATGGAGGTCTGTTCATACATCAAGGGGGATTCCTGAGCATCGCGACTTAGGAGCATAATTGGTCACGTAGCCCCTCACCCCTTGGTCTCGTCCTAGTGATCCCGACGACCCAACGACGACTGAGGTATGCGCGGGGCCGGGCCCTGCCAATGCAGAACACTAAGACCTACTCTTGCATCTCCTTCCTGAGGGCTGTTTGTATGACAAGGGGGACTCCTGAGCATCCTGACTTAGGAGCCTAACTGGTCGCATAGCCCCTCACCCCTTGGTCTTGTCCTCGTGATCCCGACGACCCAATGGTAGCTGAGGTATGCGTGGGGCCGGGCCCTGCCGACGCAGAACATTAAAGCAAACGGGAAGGAAATCACAAAATCCTAGAAAATTGTTACAATACATATTGTCTCTTAAAAGTGCCGAGCACATAAGTTCTTACACCTCCGCGAGGCATGATACATGTTGCAGGGGACAAGATGAAGGGGAGCGCCACCAGCGAGCTTCTTCTTCAGCCTTGGGCTTCGCCATCGCCCGCAAGGGGTGCCCCGTCGTCGACAACGTCGCCATGGCCTATGCCTTCAGCCATGGCCGCAGGTTCAGCAGTGTCATCGGCTGCAGGCGCGGGGTCGATGGCGAGGAACTTTCGTAGCAGTCCCTCCACCTGGTCCTTCATGCCTTCGGCAGCAACAGTGTAGTTCTCTAGGTCCACATTCTCAAGCAAGGCTCCAAAGTTGAAGTTGGGGTCGCGAAAATGGAGGTGGTTGAAGACGCACATCACGGCAGAGGCGGAGAGCGTGCGGGATTCTCCTTCCACCATGGGGTCGACCCCAATAACAATGCCCTCGAGCACCGTGACAAGTTGGGGGAGTAGCTCGACGAGGCCCTCCTCAGCAGTCACCAACGGCTCCTTCAACCCCCTCCTGTAGAGCTCATGCAGCACCTTGCGGGACCTCTGATCAAGAGATTTGATGGGGGCACGATCTTTGGCAAGAAATTTGCCTTGGTCTCCAGCTGGGCCTTCTCCGCCTCCACCTCCTCCTTCAGTTTCTCCAGGCAGCCGCGCTCTGCAGCCTGCTCCCGGCCCGCTTGCTCCAGCTCGGCGTCGCGGTCAGTTACCGCGGCCTCTCGAGCCTTCAGCTCCTCCTCCTGCACCTAGCACTGACGGGCCTCGACGGCCTATTGTTCGCGAAGGGTCTTCAGCTCCACCTCCGCCACTTGGCAGTGCTTCTCAGCAGACTCGACATCCTTCACAGCTGCGTCGCGGGCGGCCGCGGCCAAGCCAGCAGCCTGTTTGCCCTCCTCTGAAGGACGCGTCAGCTTGAAGCCATCCTGAGATTAGCTCCAGGCGCCCCGATGCCACTAGGCACCGATCGGTGCCTTGAAGATCGCCACGAAGCCGGTTCAGCGCAAAAAGAGCCTCCTCCAGAGCATCAGGCGTAGCAGAAGGGGTCGGGGGCTCCGGAGCCTTCGGGAATTCAGCAGGCGAGCTGAAGGCGAGTGGCTTCGGAGTTGGCTCGGCCGCGGAGATCACCTCCTCACGATGATGGGCCTACGGGCCTCAGGAGCATGACCCAGTCACAGGAGCACGCAGGTCGGCCTCGTCCTTCTGTGGCGGAGGTGGCGTAACCACGACAAGCTGCCGGCCATGATGGTCCCGGCCGTCTCCTTCTTCTTCTTCTTCGCCGCCGGCACTGGCCTAGCCATACAAGAGGGAAGCATCAAGACACTATGACAAGAACAGGAAACAAAGACCAAGATGGCGCACTTACTGGTCCACGGCGGCATAATCCCTCGCCCTCTTCTGAAGCACCATGCCCGCAGGCTTTGCGGGCTGGGGCGCAGGCGCGTGGGTCCCAGGGGAGGACAAGGGCGCGACACCCGGGTTGGTAGCAGTGCCGCCCAGCGACGAGGCGGAGGCATCGCCTCGGGGGATCAGCGCCGACCTGCTCTTCTTCGGGACACCTGGCTTAAGCTTCTTCGGAGGGGTGCCCCTAGATCTCGTGGTGACCCCGACGGAGTGCGGAGACTCTTGGACCGGGTGCTCGCCGGCGTCGTCGTCATTAGAAAGGACAAGGAGGAGGTCGGTCTGGCGTAGGGGGAGGTCTCCCCCGCACCTTCCAAGGTCTCGTCTGAGTCCGCCCTCTCCTCCTTATTGGACCCATCGAAGGACGCCGCCACCATGGAGCCCGGGGGCCGGGAAGGCCGCAGAGGCGCAAGCCCTCGCTCGTCGAAGACGGGCATGGCATCGGCGATCTTCTCTCCGTCCGGGGGCGGTACAGCGGAAGATGGGAGTCTGGGGGGAAGCCCTTGTCCTTCCCGAGTAGGGTGCGCACAATTTGGTCCAACTTCTCCTGGGGCAGGTCATCCGGACATAACCGGAGCTCATATCCTGTGCCCTTGAACTTCCATAGGGGGCACGAGTGCGCCTGGAGTGGAGCCAGGCGCTGTGTCAGGAATTCCTTGACGATCATGGGCCCTGTCAGCTTCTCTGCCTTTGAGTCATCGGTCTTCAGGTCTGCCGCCATCCTCTCCAGCAATGGCTCTGCCCTAGGATCGGTGGGCTTCTCATGAGTCTATCCTTCCTGGGGCATCGGCTACGAGGTTGGCAGCACTAGCCGAGGTGGGTGCCCTTGGCGTCCATGAAGATCCACCTGTTCCTAAAGACCTCCGCCTTCTTCCCGGCTTGCGAGATCGCGTTGCTGCCATGTGCCGCAACGAAGTTGGCGCACCCCGAGCACTGGTTGATATTGACCCGGAGGTAGAAGAGGTGACTGAGCAGCGCCATGGAAGGCATCACCCCCAGGAATGCCTCGCAGTAAAAAGGCAAAGATCGGCATGAGGAGGACGAAATTGGGGTGAAGATGGAGGGTGTGGAGCTTGTAGTGGCGAAGGACGGCGAAGAAGAAGTCGGAGAAAGGAGGAACCAGCCCTGCGAAGACGCTGTGTTGAAAGAAGGGGTAGAAGGTGCCGCCCAGGGTTTCTGGCTTAGCGAAGCCGACCTGGAGGGCCGTCTCTCCCTTTTCATTGCTGCTGTCGGCCGTCACCTCGAGCACAGTGGCGAGGTGCTTCTCCTCAGTGATGGTGGAGGCGCTCAAGGCTGGCTCGAACCAGGAGGCTTGACGCCGGACGCGGCGGAGGATCCAGCCTTATTGGTGGCCATTGGTCGCTGATTCGGGATGACATCGACGGATCTGGGGGTTTTCTGAGTAGAAGGGAAAGGGGATCTGGAGCAAGACGAAGTAAGGGCAATGAAGGCTTCACGGCAGATGCCAGCCTTTTTGTCAGCCAGGAGTAGTTGCCGAGGCAGCATGGGAAGCAGAGGCGCCCACATCCAATAAATCGTCATGCGTCAACCGAGGTCACAGGCGGTTGGGGCCCGTGGTGCTCTGCACTTGCCATTTGGCTTTGCCTTGAAGCCACGTTCGAGCGCGCCTTGGGCCCGGGGTCTACCGTCGGCGTCCTGGGAACGGGGATACCCAGACTTGCCTGCCTGGGGCCCATGGCGTGGCTCCATCAACGGCCTGGTACGGCCCAGCTTCAACATCAACAACCCAAGACCCTCGCGAGGGGCCAAGGCTCGCGAGGTGGATGACACCAAGACCTCCCTGGGGGCGGCCTCACCAGGCTGGCTCTCTAGGAGTGGAGATATCTATCCAAGATGCACCTCACGGGGTTCATATGACGTGAACCATGACAACCAAGGCAAGGCGGGTGCCAGTGGGCGTAGTGTACCAGTTTCCTCTTTGGTGCTAAGGAGGCAAGCGCAGACCGCGGGGTCCCGAGGAATCAAGTAAAGGTTTCCATATCGATGCAACAAGACCAAGGCCGCTGGGACGACAGGACAGAGGTCATCACGGAGCCCACTACAGCGTCACCACCAGAGGCTTTTGCAGGCGAAGACCACTTTTGTCTGGATAACTTGTACTAGTTCTCTCCCTTCAAATTTGGCCATTGTGGGATCCCTTCCCGCCTATATTTGGCAAGAGGACCAAGGCCCCTATAGATAGGACTTAGCCACCACCATAGAGGGGATCCTTTCCACCCTGACCAGATCAACTCAAGCTCAAGAACACCTCACCTCCCGAGGCTATTCTACCACTATACTAGTTCATCCTCAGCCCCTCGAGGCAATCCACCACAAATCTGGAGTAGGGTATTACACAACAAGGTGGCCCGAACCAGGATAAGCTGCTGTGTCTCTTGTCCCTTGGGTTCGTCGAGCTAGGCCTTGGAATCATTGAGTAGGCAGACTGGGGAAGATGAGATCTTCACACACACCCCAGAGTTCAAACCTCTCAAGGGTCTGTGAAACCCGGAATCCGACACAGGCGGGCAACCTCAAGCTTCCCCAACAACCCTCGAGACGGAGGATGGGCTTGGCCGTGCGCTGGAGCTTGCGAGCGGACGCAGTGCCGTATTCCACGAGATCTTCCGGGAGGCGATGGGTGTGCTGAGATGGCTCGGAGAAGAGCTTGTTGATATCGACGCTTGCCTTAAGACGGAAGATCTTCGCTTGGCGCACGAGTGACACTAGTTGAAGGTCACCATCAACCTTAGGCATCTTCAGCATGAGCATGCTAACGCAAAGGCCACGACATCCCTTGCGACCTCACGAGAGGCCTGTGCCTGGGCCTTGGAGGAGGCCAGGGTGGCCGACCATCACCGTGAGGCTGCTGAGGAGCGTGAGCGGGACCTCCAGGCCTGGATCGCTGCCCTTGAGCAGCGTATTGAAGCGTTTAGGGCCGTCTTGGCCGCGTCACCGGGGGGAGCACCTTCCGACGAGAAGGAGACACGGAAGCGCGAGGAGGCACTGGCGCTGGAGGCCGTGGAGCACAGCCTGGAGCTTGAGCGGCTGGAGGTGAGGGAGCGCTAGGTGGCCACGGCTGAGGATGCCCTCACCGCGAGGGAAACCAAGATCCAGGAGGAGGTTGATTGGAGGGTGGCGAAGGCTCGCGCAGATCTTGCCGATGACTACCGCCTGAAGCTGGAGCTCCTGGAAGCCGAGGCCAAGGGCAGGACCGCCACTGATACGTCTCCAACGTATCTATAATTTTTGATTGCTCCATGCTATATTATCTACTATTTTGGACTATATTGGGCTTTATTTTCCACTTTTATATTATTTTTGGGACTAACCTATTAACCGGAGGCCCAGCGCAGAATTGCTGTTTTTTTGCCTATTTTAGTGTTTCGAAGAAACGGAATATCAAACGGAGTCCAAACGGAATAAAACCTTCGGGAACGTGATTTTCTCACCGAACGTGATCCAGGAGACTTGGACCCTGCTCCAAGGAACAAAAGAGGCGGTCACGAGGGTGGGGGCGCCCCCCCTAGGGTGCGCCCCCTGCCTTGTGGGCCCCTTGGTGCTCCTCCGGCGTACTTCTTCCTCCTATATATACACACGTACCCCAAACGACTAGAACAGGGCCAAAAACGTAATTCCACTGCCGCAACTTTCTGTATCCACGAGATCCCATCTTGGGGCCTGTTCCGGAGCACCGCCGGAAGAGGGCCGTCATCAGGGAGGGCTTCTACATCATCCTAGCCTCTCCGATGAAGTGTGAGTAGTTTACCTCAGACCTTCGGGTCCATAGTTAGTAGCTAGATGGCTTCTTCTCTCTCTTTGAATCTCAATACAAAGTTCTCCCCCTATCTTGTGGAAATCTATTTGATGTAATCTTCTTTTTGCTGTGTGTTTGTTGAGACCGATGAATTGTGGGTTTATGATCAAGTCTATCTATGAATAATATTTGAATCTTCTCTGAATTCTTTTATGTATGATTGGTTATCTTTGCAAGTCTCTTCGAATTATCCGTTTGGTTTGGCCAACTAGATTGGTAGTTCTTGCCATGGGAGAAGTGCTTAGCTTTGGGTTCGATCTTGCGGTGTCCTTACCCAGTGATAGAAGGGGCAGCAAGGCACGTATTGCATCGTTGCCATCGAGGATAACAAGATGGGGTTTATTTCATATTGCATGAATTTATCTCTCTACATCATGTCATCTTGCTTAAGGCGTTACTCTGTTTTTAACTTAATACTCTAGATGCATGCTGGATAGTGGTCGACGAGTGGAGTAATAGTAGTAGATGCAAAATCGTTTCGATCTACTTGTCACGGACGTGATGCCTATATACATGATCATGCCTAGATATTCTCATAACTATGCTCAATTCTGTCAATTGCTCAACAGTAATTTGTTCACCCACCATAGAATACTTATGCTCTTGAGAGAAGCCACTAGTGAAACCTATGGCCCCCGGGTCTATTCTCATCATATCAATCTCCATCACTTTAATCTTGCTTTGCTTTGCTTTTTACTTTGCTTTTACTTTTTACTTTGCATCTTTATTCCAAAAATACCAAAAAATATTATATCTATCAGATCTCACTCTCGTAAGTGACCGTGAAGGGATTGACAACCCCTAATCGTGTTGGTTGCGAGTAGCTATCGTTTTGTGCAGGTACGAGGGACTTGAGCGTGGCCTCCTACTGGATTGATACCTTGGTTCTCAAAAACTGAGGGAAATACTTATGCTACTCTGCTGCATCATCCCTTCCTCTTCGGGGAAAACCAACGCAAGCTCAAGAGGTAGCAAGAAGGATTTCTGGTGCCGTTGCCGGGGAGTCTACGCAAAAAGTCAACATACCAAGTACCCATCACAATCCCTATCTCTCGCATTACATTATTTGCCATTTGCCTCTCGTTTTCCTTACCCCCCAATTCACCCTTGCCGTTTTATTCGCCCTCTCTCTCTCTATCCTCCCTCTCTATTTGCCTCTTTTGCCCGCTTGCTTTTTGTTTGCCCGTGTGTTAGATTGCTTGTTTGTCGCGATGGCTCAAGATACTACTAAATTGTGTGACTTCACCAATACCAATAATTATGATTTCCTTAGCACTCCGATTGCTCCTCTTACCGATGCTGAATCTTGTGAAATTAATACTACTTTGTTGAATCTTGTTATTAAAGATCAATTCGCCGGCCTTCCTAGTGAAGATGCCGCTACTCATCTGAATAGCTTCGTTGATTTATGTGATATGCAAAAGAAAAAAATGTCAATAATGATGTCGTTAAATTGAAGCTATTTCCTTTTTCGCTTAGAGATCATGCTAAAGCTTGGTTTTCGTCTTTGCCTAAGAATAGTATTGATTCATGGAACAAGTGCAAAGATGCTTTTATCTCTAAGTATTTTCCTCCCGCTAAGATCATCTCTCTTACAAACGATATTATGAACTTTAAACAACTTCATCATGAACATGTTGCACAAGCTTGGGAGAGACTGAAATTAATGATACATAATTGCCCTACTCATGGTTTGAATTTGTGGATGATTATACAAATTTTTTATGCCAGATCGAATTTTGCTTCTAGAAATCTTTTAGATTCGGCTGCGGGAGGCACTTTTATGGAAATCACTTTAGGAGATGCTACTAAACTCCTAGATAATATTATGGTTAATTATTATCAATGGCATACTGAAAGATCTTCTAATAAAAAAGTGCATCCAATAGAAGAAATCAATGTGTTGAGTGGAAAGATGGATGAAGTTATGAAATTATTTGCTACTAAGAGTGTTTCTTCTGGTCCTAATGATATGTCTTTTTCTACTTTGATTGAGAATAACAATGAATATATGGATGTGAATTTTGTTGGTAGGAATAATTTTGGTAACAACGCTTATAGAGGGAATTTTAATCCTAGGCCATATCCTAGTAATCCTTCTAATAATTATGGGAATTCCTACAACAACTCTTATGGAAATTATAATAAGATGCCCTCTGAATTGAGAATAGTGTTAAAGAGTTTATGAATTCACAAAAGAATTTTAATGCTTTGCTTGAAGAGAAATTCCTTAAAGTTGATGAATTGGCTAGAAACGTTGATAGAATTTCTCTTGAGGTTGATTCTTTAAAGCTTAGATCTATTCCTCCTAAGCATGATATCAATGAGTCTCTCAAAGCCATTAGAATTTCCATTGATGAGTGCAAGGAAAGAACCGCTAGGATGCGTGCTTCCAAAGATGCCTTTATTAAAGCGTGTTCCTCCAATTCCTATGAAAATCAAGATGAAGATCTAAAAGTTATTAATGTGTCCCCTATTAAATCTTTGTTTTGCAATATGAATCTTGATGAAACTGAATATGATCTTCCTTTACCTAGAAGGCGTTCTAAAAATTCAGAGTATTTAGATCTTAATGATGAAATTGATGAAAGTGGGATTGAAAGAAGTAAAAATCTAGATGTTTCTAAACCCACTATATTGGATTTCAAGGAATTTAATTATGAAATTTGCTCTTTAATTTATTGTATTTCCTTGTTGCAATCCGCGCTAAATTCTCCACATGCTTATAGTCAAAATAAAGCCTTCACCGAACATATTGTTGATGCCTTGATGCAATCTTATGAAGAAAAACTTGAGTTGAACGTTTATATCCCTAGAAAACTCTATGATGAGTGGGAACCAACTATTAAAATTAAAATTAAAGATTATGAGTTTTATGCTTTGTGTGATTTGGGTGCTAGTGTCTCTACTATTCCCAAGACTTTGTGTGATTTGCTAGATTTCTGTAATTTTGATGATTGCTCTCTAAACTTGCATCTTGCGGATTCCACTATTAAGAAACCTATGGGAAGGATTAATGATGTTCTTATTTTTGCAAATAGGAATTATGTGCCCGTAGATTTCATTGTTCTTGATATAGATTGCAATCCTTCTTGCCCTATTATTCCTGGTAGACCTTTCCTTAGAATGGTTGGTGCGATTATTGATATGAAGGAAGGGAATATTAGATTTAAATTTCTATTAAAAAGGGAATGGAACACTTTCCAAGAAAGAAAATAAAATTACCATATGAAACTATCATGAGAGCCACTTATGGATTGCCTACCAAAGATGGCAATACCTAGATCTATCCTCGCTTTTATGCCTACCTAGGGGCGTTAAACGATAGCGCTTGTTGGGAGGCAACCCAATTTTATTTTTATTCCTTGCTTTTTGCTACTGCTTAGTAATAAATAAATTATTTAGCCTCTGTTTTGGTTGTGTTTTTGTGTTTAATTAGTGTTTGTGCCAAGTAGAACCGTTGGGAAGACTTGGAGAAAGTCTTGTTGAACTTGCTGTAAAAAACAGAAACTTTAGCGCTCACAAGAACTGCTGTCATTTTTATTTGAAGAGTGCTATTTAGTTAATTATTTTTTCAGATGATTAATAGATAAATTCCTCACGTCCAGAAATTTATTTTAGAATTTTTGGGGTTCCAGATCTTGCGCTAGCTACAGATTACTACAGACTGTTCTGTTTTTGACAGATTCTGTTTTTCGTGTGTTGTTTGCTTATTTTGATGAATCTATGGCTAGTAAAATAGTTTATAATCCATAGAGAAGTTGGAATACAGTAGGTTTAACACCAATATAAATAAAGAATGAGTTCATTACAGTACCTTGAAGTGGTCTTTTGTTTTCTTTCGCTAACGGAGCTCACGAGTTTTCTATTTTGAGTTTTGTGTTGTGAAGTTTTCAAGTTTTGGGTGAATTCTTTTGATGGATCATGGAACAAGGAGTCGCAAGAGACTAAGCTTGGGGATGCCCATGGCACCCCCAAGATAATCCAAGGACATCAAAAAGTCAAAGCTTGGGGATGCCCCGGAAGGCATCCCCTCTTTCGTCCACTTCCATCGGTAATTTACTTGGAGCTATATTTTTATTCACCATCATGATATGTGTTTTGCTTGGAGCGTCTTGTATTATTTGTGTATTTGTGTCTTAGTATGACACAATCATCCTTGCTGTACACACATTTTTAGAGAGCCATACATGAATTAAAATTTGATAGAATACTCTATATGCTTCACTTATATCTTTTGAGCTAGTTAATTTTGCTCTATGTGCTTCACTTGTATCTTTTGAGCTAGACAATTTTGCTCTATGTTCTTCACTTATATCTTTTTAGTGTTATAATTTTGCTCTATGTGCTTCACTTAGATCTTTTAGAGCACGGTGGTGGATTTGTTTTAAAGAAACTATTGATCTCTCATGCTTCACTTAAATTATTTTGAGAGTCTCTTAATAGCATGGTAATTTGCTTAATAATAATATGCTTGGTATTCAAGATTTGTGAAACTTTCTTTTGAGTGTGTTGAATACTAAGAAAAGATTGAAGCTTGATAATTGTTTTGAGATATGGAGGTGATAATATTAAAGTCATGCTAGTTGAGTAGTTGTGAATTTAAAGAATACTTGTGCTAAAGTTTGTGATTCCCATAGCATGCACGTATGGTGAACCGTTATGTGATGAAGTCGGAGCATGATTTATTTATTGATTGTCTTCCTTATGAGTGGTGGTCGGGGACGAGCGATGGTCTTTTCCTACCAATCTATCCCCCTAGGAGCATGCACGTAGTACTTTGATTTGATAACTTCTAGATTTTTGCAATAAGTATATGAGTTCTTTATGACTAATGTTGAGTCCATGGATTATACGCACTCTCACCATTACACCTTTGCTAGCCTCTCTAATACCGCACACCTTTCGCCGGTATCATACACCTACCATATACCTTCCTCAAAACAGCCACCATACCTACCTATTATGGCATTTCCATAGCCATTCCGAGATATATTGCCATGCAACTTTCCACCATCTAGTTCATCATGACACACTCCATCATTGTCATATTGCATATCCCGGTACACCACCGGATGCATTCATATAGAGTCATATTTTGTTCTAAGTATTGAGTTGTAAGAAAAATAAAAGTGTGATGATCATCATTATTAGAGCATTGTCCCAGTGAGGAAAGAATGATGGAGACTATGATTCTCCCATAAGTCGGGATGAGACTCCGGACGAAAAATAAATAAATAAAAGAGGCCAAAGAAGCCCAAATAAAAAGAGGCCATAAAAAAGAGAAAAGGCCCAAATAAAATTAAAAAAATGAGAGAAAAAGAGAGAAGGGACAATGTTGCTATCCTTTTACCACACTTGTGCTTCAAAGTAGCACCATGATCTTCATAGTAGAGAGTCTCTCATGTTATCACTTTCATATACTAGTGGGAATTTTTCATTATAGAACTTGGCTTGTATATTCCAATGATGGGCTTCCTCAAATTGCCCTAGGTCTTCATGAGCAAGCAAGTTGGATGCACACCCACTTAATTTCTTTTTGAGCTTTCATATACTTATAGTTCTAGTGCATCCGTTGCATGGCAATCCCTACTCACTCACATTGATATCTATTGATGGGCATCTCCATAGCCCGTTGATATGCCTAGTTGATGTGAGACTATCTTCTCCTTTTTGTCTTCTCCACAACCACCATTCTATTCCACCTATAGTGCTATATCCATGGCTCACGCTCATCTATTGTGTGAAGATTGAAAAAGTTTTGAAAAAGTTAGAGTATGAAACAATTGCTTGGCTTGTCATCGGGGTTGTGCATGATTTAAATACTTTGTGTGGTGAAGATAGAGCATAGCCAGACTATATGATTTTGTAGGGATAACTTTCTTTGGCCATGTTATTTTGAGAAGACATAATTGCATTATTAGTATGCTTGAAGTATTATTATTTTTTATGTCAATAAAAACTTTTGTCTTGAATCTTTCTAATCTGAATATTCATACCACAATTAAGAAGATTTGCATTGAAATTATGACAAGTAGTACCCCGCATCAAAAATTCTCTTTTTATCATTTACCTACTCGAGGACGAGCAGGAATTAAGCTTGGGGATACCTGATACGTCTCCAATGTATCTATAATTTTTTATTGCTCCATGCTATATTATATACTGTTTTGGAATATATTGGGCTTTATTTTCCACTTTTATATTATTTTGGTGACTAACCTATTAACCGGAGGCCCAGCCCAGAATTGTTGTTTTTTTGCCTATTTCAGTGTTTCGAAGAAACAGAATATCAAACGGAGTCCAAAGGGAATAAAACCTTCGGGAACGTGATTTTCTCACCGAACGTGACCCAGGAGACTTGGACCCTGCTCCATGGAACAAAAGAGGCAGTCACGAGGGTGGGGGGCGCCCCCCCTAGGGCGCGCCCCCTGCCTCGTGGGCCCCTCGGTGCTCCTCCGGCGTACTTCTTCCTCCTATATATACACACGTACCCCCAAACGATCAGAACAGGGCCAAAAACCTAATTCCACCGCCGCAACTTTCTGTATCCACGAGATCCCATCTTGGGGCCTGTTCCGGAGCTCCACCGGAAGAGGGACGTCATCACGGAGGGCTTCTACATCATCCTAGCCTCTCCGATGAAGTGTGAGTAGTTTACCTCAGACCTTCGGGTCCATAGTTAGTAGCGAGATGGCTTCTTCTCTCTCTTTGAATCTAAATACAAAGTTCTCCCCCTCTCTTGTGGAGATCTATTCGATGTAATCTTCTTTTTGCGGTGTGTTTGTTGAGACCGATGAATTGTGGGTTTATGATCAAGTCTATCTATGAATAATATTTGAATCTTCTCTGAATTCTTTTATGTATGATTGGTTATCTTTGCAAGTCTCTTCGAATTATCCGTTTGGTTTGGCCAACTAGATTGGTAGTTCTTGCCATGGGAGAAGTGCTTAGCTTTGGGTTCGATCTTGCGGTGTCCTTACCTAGTGATAGAAGGGGCAGCAAGGCACGTATTACATCGTTGCCATCGAGGATAACAAGATGGGGTTTATTTCATATTGCATGAATTTATCTCTCTACATCATGTCATCTTGCTTAAGGCGTTACTCTGTTTTTAACTTAATACTCTAGATGCATGCTGGATAGCGGTCGATGAGTGGAGTAATAGTAGTAGATGCAGAATCGTTTCGATCTACTTGTCACGGACGTGATGCCTATATACATGATCATGCCTAGATATTCTCATAACTATGCTCAATTCTGTCAATTGCTCAATAGTAATTTGTTCACCCATCGTAGAATACTTATGCTCTTGAGAGAAGCCACTAGTGAAACCTATGGCCCCCGGGTCTATTCTCATCATATCAATCTCCATCACTTTAGTCTTTCTTTGCTTTTTTACTTTGCTTTTACTTTTTACTCTGCATCTTTATACCAAAAATACCAAAAAATATTATATCTATCAGATCTCACTCTCATAAGTGACCGTGAAGGGATTGACAACCCCTAATCGCGTTGGTTGCGAGTAGCTATCGTTTTGTGCAGGTATGAGGGACTTGAGCGTGGCCTCCTACTGGATTGATACCTTGGTTCTCAAAAACTGAGGGAAATACTTACGCTACTTTGCTGCATCATCCCTTCCTCTTCGGGGAAAACCAACGCAAGCTCAATACGTAGTAGCCACCTTTAAGGAAAAGCTGAACGAGCCGGAGCAGCACGAGAGGGCCGCCAAGGCAGCTCAGGCTTTGGTCCAGGCTGACTTGGCCTCCACATGCGCCGACTTGCTCTCACTTCAGTGGAAGATCGATGGCGTCGTGTCCCTCGCGAAGAATAATGCGGATGAGGCATGCCGCCAGTGGCCGCTGCAGCGCGAGCATGCTTCTATGCTTCATGCCCTCACAGTGAGGGCAACTAAGCCTTGAGCACCATCTGCGAGGACAGCACCCCTCACCCGCGCGAGGAAGATTACTCCGGCCACCTCCGCTTCTTCACCGAGGTCGTGACGCGCCTGGAGGACCGAGCCGCGAGGGTTCATGAGCTTGTTGAGTAGAGGAGTCGGGGCCTCCTTGGGTGCGCATTCACATGCGTCTTCAGTCACCTCTAGAACCTCGACCCCCACTTTGATTTTGATGCCGCCATAGCCACCATGCCCAGGGTTATCCAGGACAACCTGGCGTACTGGGTGGACGATCATGTGGATGCCCTGGTCACAGAGTTCGCCCCCGAGGACAATGCGGCGGTGATCGTGGCGGATGAACATGGCGTGGATGACGATGATGAAGACGACGTCAGTGGAAGCGCAGGTAGCATGGACAAAGGCGACCAGGATGGTACCGGAGGTAGCACGTCCAGCTCGGCCTACGTTCCTTCGCTTTGACGTGCACGCAAAAACTCGGATACGGCCCCGCAGGGCATGAGAGCATTTTGGAGGGGGGCCCTTGTAATGTATAAACCAATGTATTGTCTTTTTAAAGTGGAGAAACGTAATGTCGCGAGCTTGTGAGCCTCAAAGCTAGGTTGTTGCTGAGACTTATCTTGATTTTAGTAGGCCTTGAGCGGGTCCTGAGGTTGCAGACGTGCCTTCCTTCTGAGGCGAGCTCTTTGGGGCTTGTGAGGTTTTAGGTCTCCCAAGGGGGCTCCTGGCTCGCCCAAGAGAGCCTCGCGAGGAACGAATGCCGAACCACGGTAGGGTATGCGCGCGGTGATCCTGCGGTGATTGCATCCTTGGCCCGGGGGCCTTACCGTCGGCTGGGCCAACCTAAGCGTGCCTGGCGCGCCATACCACGCCCAGCCCCCGCTCGCGAGGCGCTCGTAGGGGTGAGCAGGTGTGAGCCCCTCAGAAAAACATGCAACCAGAAAGCGAGAAACCGACACAAATCAAGAGAAAATTCCCCCATTTTTTTAATAAACACGAAGAACTTCAAATCTCAGTCCAAAAGGCGGCGAATCGAGTTACAGAAGAAGGGACAAAAGCAAACAGCCGCGTCCGGCACCTAGCTACTCTTCTTGTCTTCTCACCAGTGTGGAGCTAAGTGCTTTCACTTGATGTGAGCATAGTCATTGGGGGACAGTGTCGACGGCCAGCAAGGAGCATGGTGCTTCCACTTGGACGTGGGTGGGAGCCCCCGTGAGGCCCAAGGGTGGCGCTCAGGAGCCCCCGGGGCGTGTATAGCCCACTCATTATTACGTGAGAGTGTCACGAGCGGAGACCTTCACAAGAGTGAGCCTTGCTTCATGTCGCCTGACGAGGGCCCTGCCCTCCGCCTCCTCCGACCACCGTTGGGGTGTCTGGAAACTAGGACGAGACCAAGGGGCAAGGGGGACGCTAGCGGCATCTTGGGCGACCACGGGCCCTCTGCCGGGGGGAAGGGCTCGCTGGCACCTTCCCAGGTAGAGGACCTACCTCCGTGCCGCGCCTTGCTCCACGCGGCACGGGGGATGCCTTGGCTCTGGGCCACACCCGCGCAACCCTCAATGCACCTCCCCTGCCGGCGGCGGAGCCACCGCCCTGGGGTCTCTGGCCGCTGCCGTGGCCTAGTTCACCTGCGGTCCATGGTTAGCGCAAGCATGCTCCTGAGATACTGGCTGTACCCAATGGTTATTGTCGTTGAAGGGGTCGACGAAGCTTCCTAGCTCCTCATGGAAAGCCTCAGCCTCTTGCGTCCCTTCTGCCCAGCCTGGCTCGGGGAACGAGCTGAGGCCTTCCCCTGGCGTGTACTCTAGGTCCATCATGCGGGGCACGTAGGAGTCTGGGGTTGCTTTGCCGGGGGCATCGCCTAGGTGCCCCACGCCATGGGCCACTGGGCCCGGTGCCTGGCCTTGATGTCCATGGGGTGATATCCCACCGCGGCCCCGCAGGGGACCGCCAGAGCTTGGCTCGCTTGGAGGCGACACAGTTGTGGTGGGACGAGTGGCGCTGCACGCCATGTTGATGTTGTCGGGTCCCCCGGGTGCTCCCGGGGGTGCGCGGGCACGCCGTGGTGTGGCGCACGCCCCCGCAACAACCTGCGGCATGAGCAAGGTGCAGAAGGGTGCCATACCCCTATAGGCTGCGTCAAGTAGCTCGGCGACCCGCTCCAGCAGGGCGTCGTGACCACGCTCCGCCAACCTGCAGCGGAGTAGCTCTCGCTCCACGATGAGCGTAGCCCACATGTTCTCCTGCTCCCGATGAGTGTGTTGTGCCATCTCCGCGGCGTAGCCTAAAGATCGTGTGGCAGCGCGCATATGCCACGGTGCGAGGGCAGACGGCGTCGGCCCGCACCACCCGCGTCCGGCGGTGTTGGGCGATGCGCGGGCCGCCTGGAGCGTGGACTGGAGGTCTTCTTGGGCGGACGGCACTGCCCGGACGGGCCAAGTAGCCCAGTGCTCGGGATGAGCCCTCGGATCATCGGCCATCGGAGCTGTAGGGCGATGGCGGGCCGGCTGGAAGAAGAGAAGCTCTGACGCACCCCTACCTGGCGCGCTAAATATCGGATGCAAGGTTCTGCAGACCTTCGAGAGGTTCAAACACTGGGGATTGTGCGAAGAACTCATCCTCCCCAACTTGCCTGCTTGGTGATCCCACGGCCTAGCTCGACGAACCCATCAAACAAGAGACACAACAGTTTACCTAGTTTCGGGCCACCTTATGGTGTAAAACCCTACTCCTTCTTTGTGGTGGATTGGCCTCGAGGGGCTGAGGATGAACTAGTACAGTGGAGAACAACCTCAGGAGGAGAGGTGTTCTTGCGCTCGATGAGCTGGTGGGCGTGAGGATGATCTAAATGATCTGTCCCCCTCTATGGTGGTGGCTAAGTCCTATTTATAGTGGCCTTGGTCCTCTTCCCAAATTTAGGCGGGATGGGATCCCACAATGGCTAAATTCAAAGGGAGACAACTAGTACATGCTATCCTGACAAAAGTAGTCTTTGCCTGCAATAGCTCATGGTCGGGATGCCGCGGTGGGCTCCGCGGTGACCTCCGTCCCGCTGTCCTGGCGGTCTTGGTCTTGTTGCACCGAAATGGAAACCTTTGCTTGATGCCTCAGGACTCCGCGCATGCGCTTGCCTCCTTAGCGCCAAAGAGGAAACTGGTACACTACGCCCACTAGCGCCCACCTGGCCTTGGTCGTCATGGCTCACATCATATCACTAGTACGCGTCGATGCTATACTAATGGTTTTTAACCCCTTTCCGCGATGGCATTTGGAACCATCGCCTAGTGAGTGACGGCGATAGGGGGTCCTTCCCACACGACCCAGAAACCGTCGGGGATATGCCCTCCTGGCACACACGCTCGGCAAAATGAGGTCGTGTGCGACTAACGAGCGCTCAAATACAGAAATAAGTACAGTAGAGCTAAAAAATACAATTATACAGGCGAAATTGTTTCCGATCGCAAGTACATCCCACATAGTTAGTCCCTGCTAAATGTTTCCATCTGTATGTACATCCCACATAGTCGCTCCAAGGAAAACGTTTCCGTTCACAGGTGCATCACACACAATTTTCCCCATTAAATCGTTTGTGATAGCGTTGCCATTACACACGATATTAACAATTTTATCGTTTGAGTTATTGAATGCATCACACACGGTGCGTAGAAGAAACTGTGTGGCAAAGGTTATCCATCACACATAGTTTTTATGTGGTAAACATTTGCGCAAGGTGGCCTAATGCAAACATTTTTCAAGAGAAGGTCGTGTGTGATTGTTCATTGATCCAACATGGTTTATTCCTAGAAATTGTGTGCATTGCCCGAGGTCATCGCCCACGGTATTTTCTCAATAACCATTTGCAATAGATAAACCCAATTATCAGGCTAATTCGCCATTAGAAGGCTAATTCCCTATTTTTAATATTCCATTTATTAATCTAATTGACATTCATATTAAGAACATAATAAATTTCATTTCTATATTAAGGAAGCATGATTTCATAATTGAAATACATCAGAGTACAAGATGATATAGCTTCAGCACTCAACTACCCCATTACACAACTGCACTAGCACCAAGTTTCACATGCAACATGTAGAACCTTTCGAAATTAGCATCATAGACGGTATATAGGCAGATGTATCTCATCTGGAAAATTGCTGAAGCGGAAGGCGGATATTAATCCTTCATTCATGTTGAAGGTCTTTGCAACTTTAGGCCGATGCCTATGGATGATTGATTGTCCGTCCTTCGTCCTCTTCAAAAACACTTCAATGTTGAACTGTGGGAGTTGTATGAAAACCTTCCTCACCTCCTGACCATCGAGGTGGTTTGAGAGGTAATCATCAATGAACTGCTTTGGAAAGGCCTGAAAACAAGGATGTGCAAATATCTTCTCTATAATGGAAATGGGGCAAAGGAATAAAAAGGCGAAGTATAATAGTTAGTACCATCTTGTAGTGAGGTGATGTCTTCTTCATTGTGCAGAGAAAGATCTTGTTGTTTTTTGTCGCTAATTTCTTTATCTTAACAATCTTTCTGAGTTTCTTGACTTGATTGATATTCATGGACAACTCATTTCCCCATATGCAAAAAGGGCCGAATAGGGGGTCAAAACCTCTAACAGCAGGAACTACATGTGCAAGACCAAATTGTTAAAAACCTAAATATTAGAATGGTTCTTGCAATTGGACAATAATGTGCTATTAGACAACAGACCATGCACGTGCTAACCTCGATAGTAAACCTCAGTGCTTCCCATTGTTTCCCTACAACATATAAGGTAGTTAGTCATCAGGTTAAGTAAGGGTTCGCATGCTATCAGTAAAATATGTTGATGAAAAATAACCACATTGCAGATTCATCAGATTAGTTCAAGCCACATGGAAAACCCATTTATCCAAACCAATCATGATTAAGAACTAGGAAATATAGCACTTGTATATGTTTCTCATGTATTAAGTGCAGCCAAATTAGATTTATTCCTCACATGCACAAAAATACAAAATTCTACCAACGAAAATTGGACATCGCATTGCAGAATTGAACCAAGCAGTTAACTAAACATCACAACAAATGAAGTAAACATTAACTGAGCACCACATTGCACAATATAACATACTCCTAATAGAAGATCAGATAGTTAACCAAACCAAGCATGCTTAACAACTTGGAAATATAGCAATTGTATTTGTTTCTCATGTATTTACTACAGCCAAATTCAAGTTATTCCTCAATGGTATACAACAACAGAATGCACCTGCAACTATTGAACATCGCATTGCAGAATTGAACCAAATTGTTAACTAAACACCACAACACAGAGGAACCATACGTTAACTGAGCACCACATTGCACAATGTATAACAAAACCAATCATGCTTGACAACTTGGAAATATAGCATTGTATTCATTTCTCATGTATTTTGTACAGATAAATTCGATTTATTTCTCACATGGAAGACAATACAAAATTGCAGCCTGAAGAATTGAACATCACATTTGCAGAATTGAACCAAACAGTTAACTAAAGATGACAACTAATTAACAAAATAGTTAATAAGTGAGCACCACACTGCACGACATATAGAACATATACACTAGAGCAATAGATTGCATGGTAAAATTAGATATCACAATTCACTAGAATTTTTGAAGGAAAGGCAGGAGCAGCACACGCAACGGGTAAACCGAGCATGGTTAACCGGCGTAGCTAGCAAATGGCAAGGTGCTCCTTCAAGATCTGGGGGTCGACACGAATGGAATCCATCGCAACCTCATCCGCGCACGCGGCCGCGATTTGCTTCTCCGCTGACAAATGCTCCTTGAGATCCTGGCTATACTGCGTGCACCATGGCTTAGGGCGGCACTTATTTGGTGTAGGGGTCGGTGATTTGGGTGCAAGGTGTCGCACCGGCAGTCGGGGCATGTGGGATGTGGAAGGAATAGAAGGATGGGGTTCGGGTGTGGATTACCTACCTGGATAGACGAGGCCGAGCAGCATGAAGGAGGGTCGCCGGCGAGGAAGCGGCGCTGCAAGCAAGGAGTGAAGGTTTCAACTTGGAAAGGAAGGTGGAAACATGGGAAATGTGGCTTTTGGTAAGGGGGAGGGGGCGGGGAGGTAGATATTTCCGCGGAAGCCGGATATTGGAATCGCTTCAGCGAAAAAACTGCCGCGCAAAGTGTCATCAGACACGGTCCCTTATTCGGAACTGTGTACGATATGTGAACATCACAAACAATTCTGATAGCTTAACCCGTGTGTGATGAGTTTGAACATCAAAAATTTTGGTTCGAATTTCCCTGGTTACAGTGGTCATCCACGTCATTGCATAATTTGGGTACACAAAGGAGACTACAACACACCCACACTTCTTAATCGAGCAAGTTCCGCAATTAAACAGAGCTAGCTGACCTAAACATTAGTCTAACAAATTAAAGACCGGCGCTCTTAAGTAAACAAAAGAAAGAGTACTACTACGGCCGGTGCTCATCGATCTCCGTCGCCGCATCCATGTCCATCTCGCGCCCGACAGTCTCCTGGGAAAGGGGCTCCATGGCATCCATCGCACCATACTCGGCAAGCATCGCCACCGAAGTTTCCCTCACGACGAGGGTCCACGTTACCATATTTCACCGGCGATGATTGAACAGTGAAATGATATTTGGGGAGCGAGCTGGTGTGCTTGAGACGCCGGCTGTGGACTGTAGCCGACACACCTTCTCGCGCAAGCCATAGGCATATTATACACTGACGATGCTCCAGGATATTTTGTGCTGCATCTCACACGGTTGGTGATAATAAACTGTGTGGGATCTACTTGATTTTTTATCTTGATTTGTATTACATAATGCGGTCACAGTGGCAATGGACGGTGTTTGAATTGCTAAACCTTTTATCTGCAGTGAGCATGCAACTATATGTGTGTCGTAAAAGAATTGGAATTATTGAGGGTTCGTTTGAACATTTTGCACATTAAATTCTAGTAAATCCAAAGCTCGTCTAAAATTCATGAAACTTGGCATGCTGTCATGGAGCGGCATCAACTTGCCGTGGTAAATTTTTTGTCCCATTTGGGGCAGGTTTGGGGATATGGTTGGCACAAACTAGAGCTTCTAACAACAAGCCTGATGGTTTCGGTAGGGAACGTTTCACCTTTCTGGATGAAACGATATCCATTGCCTCTTCTCATTTTCAATTTTTTCCTCGTGTCAACATAGAACAACAAGAGTGTTGTGTCAATTTTTGGGATTTTTTGGGGTTCGTTTGGACATTTTATGCATTAATTGAATTTTCAATGCATTTATGTGCATAATTCAAATTTGAACTACATGCACATGCCCTAATGCATATAGTGTTGGGGAACGTTGTATTTTCAAAAAAATTCTACGATCACGCAAGATCTATCTAGGGATGCATAGAAATGAGAGGGGAGAGTGTGTCCACGTACCCTCATAGACCGAAAGCGGAAGCGTTAAGTAACACGGTGAAGTAGTCGAACGTCTTCGCGATCCAACCGATCAAGTACGGAACACACGGCACCTCCGCGATTTGCACACGTTCAGCTCGATGACGTCCCTCGAACTCTAGATCCAGCTGAGGACTAGAGAGAGTTTCATCAGCACGACGGCGTGTTGACGGTGATGATGAAGTTACCTACGCAGGGCTTCGCCTAAGCACTACGACAATATGATCGAGGTGGAAATCTGTGGAGGGGGGCACCGCACACGGCTAAGATCAACTTGTGTGTCTATGGGGTGCCCCCTCCCCGTATATAAAGGCGTGGAGAAGGGGGAGGGCCGGCCTCCTAGGTCGCGCCCAAGTGGGGATTCCTAATCCTACTAGGAGTAGGTTTCCCCCCTTTCCTAGTCCAACTAGGAGGGGGAAGGAAGGGAAGAGGGAGAGAAGGAAAGGGGGGAGGCCCCCTACAAACCCTACCCCAAATCGGATTGGGCCTAGGGGGGTGCGCGCCACACCTGGCCGCCTCCTCTTCTCTTCCACTATGGCCCATCAAGGCCCATTAACTCCCCCGGGGGTTCCAGTAACACCCCGGTACTCCGGTAAATGCCCGAACTAATCTAAAACCTTTCCGGTGTCCAAACATAACCTTCCAATATATCAATCCTCATGTCTCAGCCATTTCGAGACTCCTCGTCATGTCCGTAATCATATCCGGGACTCCGAACTACCTTCAGTTCATCAAAACACATAAACTCGTAAAACCGATCATCATCGAACGTTAAGCGTGTGGACCCTACGGCTTCGAGAACTATGTAGACATGACCAAGACTCATCTCCGGTCAATAACCAATAGTGTAACCTGGATGCTCATATTGTTTCCAACATATTCTACGAAGATCTTTATCGGTCAAATCGCATGACTACATACGTTGTTCATTTTGTCATCGGTATGTTACTTGCCCGAGATACGATCGTCAGTACCATCATACCTAGTTCAATCTCATTATCGTTAAGTCTCTTTACTCGTTCCATAATGCATCATCCTGCAACTAACTCGTTAGTCACATTGCTTGCAAGGCTTATAGTGATGTGCATTACCGAGAGGGCCCGAAGATACCTCTCCGACAATCGGAGTGACAAATCCTAATCTCAATCTATGCCAACTCAACAAACACCACGGAGACACCTGTAGAGAATCTTTATAATCACCCAGTTAAGTTGTGACGTTTGATAGCACACTAAGTGTTCCTCCGGTATTCGGGAGTTGCATAATCTCATACTCATAGGAACATGTATAAGTTATGAACAAAGCAATAGCAATAAACTAAACGATCAAACTGCTAAGCTAACGGATGGGTCAAGTCAATCACATCATTCTCTAATGATGTGATCCCGTTCATCAAATGAGAACTCATGTCTATGGCTAGGAAACTTAACCATCTTTGATTAACGAGCTAGTGAAGTAGAGGCATACTAGTGACACTCTGTTTGTCTATGTATTCACACATGTACTAAGTTTCTGGTTAATACAATTCTAGCATGAATAATAAACATTTATCATGATATAAGGACATATAAATAACAACTTTATTATTGCCTCTAGGGCATATTTCCTTCAGTCTCCCACTTGCACTAGAGTCAATAATCTAGATTACATTGTAATGATTCTAACACCCATGGAGTCTTGGTGCTGATCATGTTTTGCTCATGAGATATGGTTAGTCAACGGATCTGCAACATTCAGATCCGTATGTATCTTGCAATTCTCTATGTCTCCCTCTCTGACTTGATCGCGGATGGAATTGAAGCGTCTCTTGATGTGCTTGGTTCTCTTGTGAAATCTGGATTCCTTTGCCAATGCAATTGCACCAGTATTGTCACAGAAGATTTTCATTGGACCCGATGCACTAGGTATAACACCTAGATAGGATATGAACTCCTTCATCCAGACTCCTTCATTTGCTGCTTCCGAAGCAGCTATGTATTTTGCTTCACACATAGATCCCGCCACGACGCTTTTCTTAGAACTGCACCAACTAATATCTCCACCACTCAATAAAAATACGTATCCGGTTTGTGACTTAGAGTCATTCGGATCAGTGTCAAAGCTTGCATCAACGTAACCGTTTACGACGAGCTCTTTGTCACCTCCATAAACAAGAAGCATATCCTTAGTCCTTTTCAGGTATTTTAGGATATTCTTGACCGTTGTCCAGTGATCCACTCCTGGATTACTTTGGTACCTCCCTGCTAAACTAATAGCAAGGCACACATCAGGTCTGGTACACAGCATTGCATATATGATAGAACCTATGGTTGAAGCATAGGGAATGACTTTAATTTACTCTCTATCTTCTGCAGTGGTTTGGCATTGAGTTTGACTCAACTTCCCACCTTGTAACACAGGCAAGAACCCTTTCTTTGCTTGATCCATTTTGAACTTCCTCAAAACTTTATCAAGGTATGTGCTTTATGAAAGTCCAATTAAGCGTCTTGATCTATCTCTATAGATCTTGATGCCCAATATATAAGTAGCTTCACCGAGGTCTTTCATTGAATTTTTTTTATTCAAGTATCCTTTTATGCTATTTAGAAATTCAGTATCATTTCCAATCAACAATATGTCATCCATATATAATATTAGAAATGCTACAGAGCTCCCGCTCACTTTCTTGTAAACACAGGCTTCTCCAAAAGTCTGTATAAAACCATATGCTTTGATCACACAATCAAAGCGTATATTCCAACTCCGAGATGCTTACACCAGTCCATAAATGGATCGCTGGAGCTTACACACTTTGTTAGCACCTTTTGGATCGACAAAACCTTCTGGTTGCATCATATACAACTCTTCTTGAAGATATCCATTAAGGAATGCAGTTTTGACAACCATTTGCCAAATTTCATAATCATAAAATGCGGCAATTGCTAACATGATTCGGACGTACTTAAGCATCGCTACGGGTGAGAAGGTCTCATCGTAGTCAACTCCTTGAACTTGTCGAAAACCTTCCGCAACAAGTCGAGCTTTGTAGACAGTAACATTACCGTCAGTGTCAGTCTTCTTCTTGAAGATCCATTTATTCTCTATGGCTTGCCGATCATCGGACAAGTCAACCAAAGTCCACACTTTGTTCTCATACATGGATCCCATCTCAGATTTCATGGCCTCAAGCCATTTTGCGGAATCTGGGCTCATCATCGTTTCCTCGTAGTTCGTAGGTTCTTCATGGTCAAGTACATGACCTCTAGAACAGGATTACCGTACCACTCTGGTGCGGATCTTACTCTAGTTGACCTACGAGGTTCGGTAGTAACTTAATCATAAGTTTCATGATCATCATCATTAGCTTCCTCACTAATTGGTGTAGGAATCACTTGAACTGATTTCTGTGATAAACTACTTTCCAATAAGGGAGCAGGTACAATTGCCTCATCAAGTCTACTTTCCTCCCACTCACTTCTTTTGAGAGAAACTCCTTCTCTAGAAAGGATCCATTCTTAGCAAGGAATATCTTGCCTTCGGATTTGTGATAGAAGGTGTACCCAACAGTCTCCTTTGGGTATCCTATGAAGACACATTTCTCCAATTTGGGTTCGAGCCTATCAGGTTGAAGTTTTTCACATAAGCATCACAGCCCCAAACTTTAAGAAATGACAACTTGGGTTTCTTGCCAAACCACAGTTCATATGGTGTCGTCTCAATGGATTTTGATGGTGCCCTATTTAACGTGAATGCAGCCATCTCTAAAGCATAACCCCAAAATGATAGCGGTAAATCAGTAAGAGACATCATAGATCGCACCATATCTAATAAAGTGCGGTTACGACGTTCGGACACACCATTAGACTGTGGTGTTCCAGGTGGCATGAGTTGCGAAACTATTCCGCATTGTTTCAAATGAAGACCAAACTCATAAATCAAATATTCTCCTCCACGATCAGATCGTAGAAACTTTATTTTCTTGTTATGATGATTTTACACTTCACTCTGAAATTCTTTGAACTTTTCAAATGTTTCAGACTTATGTTTCATCAAGTAGACATACCCATATCTGCTCAAATCATCTGTGAAGGTCAGAAAATAACGATACCCGGCACGAGCATCAACACTCATCGGACCGCATACATCAGTATGTATTATTTCCAATAAGTCTGTTGCTCATTCCATTGTTCCGGAGAACGGAGTTTTAGTCATCTTGCCCATGAGGCGTGGTTCGCAAGCATAAAGTGATTCATAATCAAGTGATTCCAAAATCCCATCAGCATGGAATTTCTTCATGCGCTTTACACCAATATGACCTAAACGACAGCGCCACAAATAAGTTGCACTATCATTATTAAACTTATGTCTTTTGGCTTCAATACTATGAATATGTGTATCACTACTATCAAGATTTAGTAAAAATAGACCACTCATCACGGGTGCATGACCATAAAAGATATTACTCATATAAATAGAACAACCATTATTCTCTGATTTAAATGAATAACCATCTCGCATCAAACAAGATCCAAATATAATGTTCATGCTTAACGCTGGAACCAAATAACAATTATTCGGGTCTAAAACTAATCCCGAAGGTAGATGTAGAGGTAGCATGCCGACGGCGATCACATCGACTTTGGAACCATTTCCCACGCGCATCGTCACCTCGTCCTTAGCCAATCTTCGCTTAATCTGTAGCCCCTGTTTCGAGTTGCAAATATTAGCAACAGAACTAGTATCAAATACCCAGGCGCTACTGGGATCATTAGTAAGGTACACATCAATAAAATGTATATCAAATATACCTTTCACTTTGCCATCCTTCTTATCTGCCAAATACTTCGGGCAATTCCGCTTCCAGTGACCAGTCCCTTTGTAGTAGAAGCACTCAGTCTCAGTCTTAGGTCAAGACTTGGGCTTCTTCACTTGAGCAGCAACTTGCTTGCTGTTCTTCTTGAAGTTTCCTTTCTTCACTTTGCCCTTCTTCTTGAAACTGGTGGTCTTGTTGACCATCGACACTTGATGCTCCTTCTTGATTTCTACCTTCGCAGCCTTGAGCATTGCGAAGAGCTCGGGAATTGTCTTATCCATCCCTTGCATATTATAGTTCATCATAAAGCATTTGTAGCTTGGTGGCAGTGATTGAAGAACTCTGTCAATGACACAATCAACCAGAAGATTAACTCCCAGCTGAGTCAAATGATTGTGGTACCCAGACATTCCGAGTATATGTTCACTGACAGAACTATTCTCCTCCATCTTGCAGCTATAGAACTTATTGGAAACTTCATATCTCTCAATCTAGGCATTTGCTTGAAATATTAATTTCAACTCCTGGAACAGCTCATATGCTCCATGATGTTCAAAATGTCATTGAAGTCCCGCTTCTCAGCTGTAAAGCATGGCACACTGAACTATCGAGTAGTCATACGTCTCCGTCGTATCTACATTTCCAAACAATTTTGCCCTTGTTTTGGACTCTAACTTGCATGATTTGAATGGAACTAACCTGGACTGACGCTGTTTTCAGCAGAATTACCATGGTGTTATTTATGTGCAGAAACAAACGTTCTTGGAATGACCTGAAACTTCACGGAGCAAATTTGTGGAAAATATAAAAAATACCTGCAAAAGATGAAGGCCAGGGGGCCCACCACCTGTCCACGAGGGTGGGGGCGCGCCCGCGCCCCCCTACATCGTGGGCCCCCTGGAGCTCCTCCGACTCCAACTCCAACTCTATATATTGTGTTTCGGCGAGAAAAAAATCAGAGAGAAGAATTCATCGCGTTTTACGATACGGAGCCGCCGCCAAGCCCTAAAACTTCTTGGGAGGGCTGATCTGGAGTCCGTTCGGGGCTCCGGAGAGGGGAATCCGTCGCCATCGTCATCATCAACCATCCTCCATCACCAATTTCATGATGCTCACCGCCGTGCGTGAGTAATTCCATCGTAGGCTTGCTGGACGGTGATGGGTTGGATGGGATCTATCATGTAATCGAGTTAGTTTTGTTAGGGTTTGATCCCTAGTATCCACTATGTTCTGAGATTGATGTTGCTACGACTTTGCTATGCTTAATGATTGTCACTAGGGCCCGAGTGACATGATTTCAGATCTGAACCTATTATGTTTTCATCAATATATAAGTGTTCTTGATCCTATCTTGCAAGTCTATAGTCGCCTATTATGTGTTATGATCCGTTAACCCCGAAGTGACAACAATCGGGATACTTACCGGTGATGACCGTAGTTTGAGAAGTTCATGTATTCACTATGTGTTAATGCTTTGTTCCGGTACTCTATTAAAAGGAGGCCTTAATATCCCTTAGTTTCCGTAAGGACCCTGCTCCCATGGGAGGGTAGGACAAAAGATGTCATGCAAGTTCTTTTCCATAAGCACGTATGACTATATTCGGAATACATGCCTACATTATATCAATGAACTGGAGCTAGTTCTGTGTCACCCTAGGTTATGATTGTTACATGATGAACCGGATCCGGCATAATTCTCCATCACTGATCCATTGCCTACGAGCTTTCCATATATTGTTCTTCGCTTATTTACTTTCCCGTTGCTATTGCTATCATCACTACAAAATACCAAAAACATTACTTTTACTACTGTTACCTTTTGCTACCGTTACCACTACTATCATATTACTTTGCTACTAAACACTTTGCTGCAGATACTAAGTTTCCAGGTGTGGTTGAATTGACAACTCAGCTGCTAATACTTGAGAGTATTCTTCGGCTCCCCTTGTGTCGAATCAATAAATTTGGGTTGAATACTTTACCCTCAAAAACTGTTGCGATCCCCTATACTTGTGGGTTATCAAGACTATTTTCTGGCGCCGTTGCCGGGGAGCATAGCTCTATTCTTTGAGTCACTTGGGATTTATATCTGCTTATCATTATGAAGAACTTAAGAGATCCAAAAACCAATATTTATCCCTCAACTACGAGGGGAGGTAAGGAACTGCCATCTAGCTCTACACTTGATTCACCTTCTGTTTTGAGTAAGCTTGCGACACCTAAACCTGCTTCTGCTATTCGTTCTGATATGTCGCATGTTGTTGATGATGCCACTTCTGCTATACATGATACTTATGATGAAACTACTTCTATGTTTGATACTACTGTGCCACTTGGTGAATTTCTTGATGAACAACTTGCTAGGGCTAGAGAGATTGAAAATATTGAATCTTATAATACTGATGAAATTGATGATGAAGTCTTGCCTGTTATTCC